>NW_020439017.1:400500-426951 GCF_000699045.2 Agrilus planipennis
TGTCAGTACCGCTTCCATTTTATTTAAAGCTATCTCTAGGTCCTCCTTGCTAGATGCTAATACTGCTATATCATCTGCAAATCTAAGCATACTAATCTTTTGCCCTTGCACATCTATCCCTACAGTTGTACTGTCTTTAATGATGTTGATGGCGTCTTCGATGTGTAGATTAAAAAGTAGGGGTGACAGTGTGTATCCCTGCTGACTCCCTTCCTAATATTTACTTCTCTACGTTGCATCCCCAGCTCTATAATTGCTTGTTGCTCTTTACACAACACATTCTACAAAATAAATTTTTATATTATTCCCCTCACCCATGGAGAATCCGATTGAGTGGATAATGTTTATTACATTGCATTTCATCAATTCCACTCATTTTCTATTATAAAATTAAAAAAATAATCCAAATTTGGTACGTAAAATTATTTAGTCAGAATTGACCTTAAATTTTTTTGAATGATTGGTTAAAAAATATTGGTAGGTCCTGGGCCATCCGTTGGTCTAATGTAGCGATTTCCATATGACATTCCGCGGAATTCTGGTGTTGAGGATAGAAGTGAAATGAAAGATTATATGTGGGATATTACTGACCCAGATATAGATGGGATACAGGCGGAAATTTTTAAATATGCAGGACAAAAAGTTAGAGACCATATGTTTAAGCTAGTTGGTCACATTTACGAGACAGGGAAAGTCCCGAAGGATTATAAACAGAACGTGGTAGTAACCATATCTAAAAAGAGAGACGCGAATAGGTGAGAGACCTTTAGAACAATTAGTTTAACTTCCCATGCGTCAAAAATTTTACCGGAAGAACTATTGCGGGAAAGGTCAATTTGGGCTTAGAAGAAATAGATGAACGCGGGAGACCATTCCAGCTTTAGCGGTAACAATAGAGAAAACGATAGAAAATGAAGGAGAGATTTAGAAATAACTTTTGACAATGTTAAGTGGGACAAGATGCTAAACATACTTAAAAATGTAGGGATGAGTTACACAGATATAAGAGTGATAGTTAGTATAAAGAGCAACAGGCAGTTATAGAGCTAGGGATGCATCGTAGAGAAGTAAATATTAGGAAGGGAGTCAGACAAGGAAGCACACTGTCATTGTTACTTTTTGATCTATACATCGATGATGCGATCAGCATCGTTAAAGACAGTACAACTGTAGGGATAGATATAGAGGGCCAAAGGATTAGTATGCTTAGATTTCCGATGATATAGCAGTATTAGCATCTAGCAAGGAGGAATTAGAGATAGCTTTAAATAAAATGGAAGCGGAATTGATAAAACAGTATTATATGAAAATAAATGAAAGTACAAATAGAATACTGGTATGCAAGGGAAGAAAAAGTAGGGAAAGAGTGAATATAAAGAAAGAAGTGACTGATTTAGGTATCTTGGAAGTCAGATAAGTCAGGACGGAAGGAGTAGTAGGGATATAAAACAGAGAGTAGCGCTGGGTCAAGTCGCCTTCAATAAAAAGAAGTCACTTCTACGCTCGGTTAATTTAGAAATTCGAAAACGACTGTTAAAGTGTATGTTTGGAGAGCGACGATGTACAGGTGCGAAACATGGAAGGTGGGCGTGGCGGAAAAGAAAAGATTAGAAGCGTTCTAAATGTGGTGTTACCAGCGAATGATGACGATGCCTAGGATAGACAAGGGTAAAAATGAAGAGATATTAGAAAGAATAGGAGAGACTGAAAGTGAATAAGAAATAGGCGAGATAGGTTGGTAGACCTTCAGGCATGAAGGTCTAGTCAGTAACATACATATTAGAGGCAGAAACAGGAGGGGCAGAGGTAGACCTAGATGCCAAGATTAGCTAAGGATAGGAAAGAGTGGAGGTGCGTGTCCAACTAGCCTTACGACCATATGATGATGATGATTACTAACCCCACGTGTGGAAGAGGATAATGAAAATACAGTGAATAGAAAAGGCACTGGAAAGAGCAGGAGAACAATTGACAATATGGAAGTCAATTAGGAAAAGGAAAGATAGATTGATAGTACACCTTCTGAGGCACGAAAGATTGGTTGATGACTTATTAGAAGCACAGACATGAATAAAGAGGGACAGAGGAAGGTCTACATTAGGTTAATGTCAAACTGAAATACTACCATGGAAATGCGAAATCTTTGAATTGATGGCCTATAAGGATGATAATGTTTGATATCTTCGCTATCCTGGTTTCCCTCACAATTTGACTCTTCTATCTGGAAAGTGTGCCGACTCATGACTTAAGTGATTCAAGGAAGCCTTACAAAAAATTGAATTAGGATCGTACTACTACTATTACTTTTTTTAGGTTTTTACTGTACTACCCGGGTAATTATGGTTTATAATCGTGATGATTTAAATGTTTCAAAATTATTTCATCAGTTTTGCCCCTAGGTTAAGTAGGCCACGTCAGGAGTTGCCACTGCCTTTTTTTATTGTTCATTTGTATATATATTTATATCTAACGTAGACTTGTATGTTTAGATGCATATTACATACATACGAGCGTATCGTAAACATAAGCTACTGCGAAATTACACACAGAAATAACTAATGGACAGAGAAGGACTTCGAAAATTTTACTTAAAATAGAATTTCACTATGTTGAACTCTGCTTCTTCTGTAAGTTTAGAAAAATCCACATCTCATAGGATAGTAGGTATACGTTGTTTTTAAGGATATTGTATACTTGAAAGCATATTCTTTCAGAAGCTATGAAAGTCTATAATAAATAGGCGAGATGGGTTAGTAGAAACAGGAGTTAAGAGGGGCTGAACTAGACACAGACACTTTGCGTGTTACGGCTTGTTTTTACTCACTTAATCTGCATATTTAACGTTTTTTTAAATAATTCTACAATAATTGTCTTAAATGTTGATGGTGATAGTTATGAAACCTCTGGAACTTACACTTCCTCCAGTGCATATTTACCCTTCTTCCGACGCATAAATTGACCTTTTAGTGAGCAAAGTAGTACAAGGTACTTGAAAGAAGGAAAAGCTTTAAAAAAAATGTTTGTCTTTATATTTCAACTATCATGTATTATCCAGACATAGGAACAAAGAACACTTACTCCAAGGATATTTTTGTAGCTTCCTTTTTTCAAAAAGTGTTAAAATCTAATAAAGCAAACTGAAAATTTCAAATATCTACTAAAAATGTTTTGTTCCAAGAAAAGAATATATTAAAGTTGCTTCAAGTAGTTTAAATCATAAATCCACCGGAAGTAATAATTTTTCGGTTAGTTTTGCATATTCGGTCTTGGTTCTAGTCTTGGTCTTGTTCGTTCGGTCTTGGTCTTGGTCTTTCTAGTATAAAAACAGTCTTGGTCTTAATCTTGGTCCTGAATTTTGTAAAAGCAAGGCAAATTTTTCTGAGCAGTGGAACTCAATTATTATGGTCAAATTAGATATTATAAGTATTATAAAATGATTAATAATGATGGACTTTAAACAAATTTTATCATAGTTTAAGGAACCGTTGTTTCAATTCGTGAAACACCCTGTATCGATGTGTATGTACACTTACACATACCGTACATGTACACAAATATCTGTTTGAATTGTATGCATGTATGTGTGTATTAATGTACAGTACAAGTTCCCTAAAGAAGTCATGCAGCTTGGTGCATTGACTCGTTACTGCTCATACCTACTTGCGTTCAAGTTCAAGGTCAGGAAGAGTTATTTTAGCGAATATGTACGTAGTTTTGTTTACATGCGTCAACGGGTTGTGTGTATGCGATTTTGCAATCGTAAATGCATCCAAGTACCTACCAACGTTTTTGGTAAGAATGCTATGTTCCACGTGTATTTGCAGATTTGTAAACTAAATATACATATGTACATATAAACATTGACGGTGCCCTCCTTCTGACCGAAATAATTTTACATCTTCTCTGTATTTTTAGAACATTTCACGAATTTTTGACTTTTTATTGGGAAATGCTTACGTTTACCAGTGGGAATTTAGAACGACATTTTCCATTACTAAAAGATAGGCACGTGGACGTTATGCCTACTCTTTTGATACGAATTTTCATGCAGTGGAAATTGAGTTTTTGTTGCCAATATGATCCAAAACTTATTCTTAACTTCATCTTTTCTGTAATATTTAAGGTGATATTGATAGTTGAGTTGCTTAGCACTAGGAGAAATACATACTTACATGTAAATAAAAATAGAAGATTGAAGAAAAACTCTTGGCAATGTAATTTCATAATGAATTTATTGTTTCGGCGGTTAAGTTGTTTTTAAATAGTACACTATGCCCTGAACATCGTCATCATAAGGTCGTCGCCAAGACTGGTTGAACACACCTTCAACTCCTTATCCTTTGCTAATCTTCGAATTTATTGAAAACTAGAACATTTCAAATCCCTAAATATTTACAAAAAGTATGAAATATTATTCTGAAAATTCATTTTTGAAAAATTAATTTTCAGAATAATATTTCATATTAAACTAATTAACTTCCAAAAGATGTCTAAATTGCATGTATACAAAAAGTAATTTACTCTAGGTCTTCATCTGACTCTCTGCACATTTGTTTCTGCTTCTAATTATTATATCTCTAGCTACTCTACTACATCTTTATGTCTCAGGGGTTGTCCTAACTATCCCCCCTTTCTATATTTATTTGCATAGCTCCCTATGCTCTCCTGTTTCTAATACCTCCTTATTTTTGACACCAGAGTCACATTATTTGGGCAATGGATAATTTGAAATCAATCCCAAAATAGAAACAAAGCAAATTTTTGCGTTCTGCAAAACCTTCATTGAATATGTCTACCGTGTTTTCTATTTGATTTTGATATATGTACGCAATATGCAGAGAAAAATAAGCAAAGCATGTGAAAATCGTCCAGAAATGTTCATAAAATAACGGAGATCAAGTTCACTAATGTGACTTAAAAATATTGATTTATTCAGTTACTTTATTGTCATTTTTGATTTGTAAAGTGATAGGTTAATGGATTTTTAACCTATCGCAAACGCATAGAAGCCTTCGAAATGATGTGCTGTCGCAGAATGATGTGAATACCATGGACAGCAAGAAAAACGACTACATCTTTATTAAACGAACTTAAGTCTCATAGGTATACCATAAGTGACGAACTGCGTGCTCAATATAACTATAACCCCGGCCCATCTTAGGTATCAGTATCTTAAATTTATTTTTTCATTCGGTACTCTTCCATCAGTATCTTATCCATTTTATTTAAAAATGTGTTTGACTTTAACTCTACCTCAGTACAAAATAATAATCCTTCTTATTTGGCTTTCTGGATATCGAAAATCGACAACTTTTTCTAGTTTTTCGCTTCCAATTAACCCTAACTCTACTTTCAACCCCCCCCCCTTCATAATAATATTTTTTATTTATTTTAATTCCATACTCTTCCGTCAATACCTTATCCACATGATTTAACCCTGTCTCTAACTCCACCTTACTTCTTATCTGACTTTCTCGATATCGAAAATCGGCAACTTTTTCTAGTTTTTCGCTTCCAATTAGCCCTAACTCTACTTTCAATTCCCTCCCCCCTCCCCCTACACAACAATATTTTTGATTTATTTTAATTCCATACTCTTCCGTCAATACCTTATCCACATGATTTAAGGCTGTCTCTAACTCCACCTTACTTCTTGTCTGACTTACTGGATATCGAAAATCGGCAACTTTTTCCAGTTTTTCGCTTCCAATTAGCCCTAACTCTACTTTCAATTCCCTCCTCCCCTACATAACAATATTTTTGATTTATTTTCCTTCCGTACTCTTCCGTCAATACCTTATCCATATTATTTAAGGCTGTCTTTAACTCCACCTTGCTTCTTATCTGACTTTCTGAATATCAAAAATCGTCGACTCTTAGTTTTTCGCCTCCAATTTTTATAGCAGCTCTAACTCTACTTTTGCCCCTCACTCTCACATAACAATACTTTTGATTCATTTTCAATCCATACTCTTGCGTCGCTACCTTATCTATTTTATTTAAGGCTGCCTCTAACTTCACCTTCTTAGAAGATAATAATGTTACTTATCTGGCTTTCTAAATATCGAAATTCGACGATTTTTTCTAGTTTTTTACTTCCAATTTTTATATTAGCTTTAACTCCCTTTACACTTTTGATTTTTTTTCCATACTCTTCCGTCAATACCTTATCCATTTCAATTTTATTTACGTCTGTCGCTATAACTTCATCTTGCTAGTAACGCTATATCATCTAAGCGTGCCAATCTTCTGCCCCTATACATAATCTATCCCGAAAGCTCTCCTGTTTTTAATAATATTGATCGCAGCTTCATTGTATAGATCCAACAAAAGACATAAGTAATGTAATACGGTCATTTTAAGTATTCGTGATTATTTTATTTCTTTCGAGTTGACGTAACACGTACGACCCGTTTTCATAAGATTACAGTTTTGGGCAATATAACTATTGTCTTGTTAATCCTCGATCTTGAATAACAAACGTTAAGTTTTCTCGTTAGATTTTATCTAGTGCTATTGCATCCGTCTCTGTACAGAGTATCAGTATCAGCACAAGAAGCAAAACGAATCTGTGCGGGAATGTAAGTAATAGTCCAAGAATAGAACTTGGAATAGATTTTCAACTAAGCAAGCTGTTCTAGTGCTAGGCCACGGCCAAGTGAGTTTATGTCCTGGGCTTGCCCTTGACCGTGGTGGTTTCTTCTTATTTTCGTTATTATTATTATTATTATTCCTCCTGTAACTTCTCGGTCAACCAATGGCCGTGAGTGAGGCGCTAGAAAAACTTGTGCGAATTCTCAACCACCGCACACCGTGCCATGCCATTACCATCACCATTGCAGCATTCCGCTGGACATTCACCTGTCCACTTGCGAACTTTGATACTGTAACGAGCTAATGTAATGAGTGCTATGACCTGCAAAAGGGTACAATGAGGAGCCCGTCGGCATGCTAACTCGATTAACTGGGTGGACGACGGTCACCAATAATGTTAATAAAGGAATATTCGTCCTGATCAGGAATATGCCGTCTACCCATTTTCATATTCTTTAACAATGGTACTGGTATGTTGAACTAATTTATCATTACTTCCGTACATGCAGCACGTACTACTTACGAAAGCATGCCCCACGAGGTTGCACAAAGCTGAAGCTTTCAGAGGGGTAATAATCAATAAATAATTCCCTTTCCTTTCGAAAAATCCTCATAAATATTCGGAAGTGATTTGCATCTCTGAGGGGGGAACAATTCCCCGAACTACCCCCCGGATTCAACTCATTCTCATCATCATCATCATCATTATAATTCCTGACTGGTTGGACACGTACCTCCACTCTTTCCTATCCTGAGCTAATTTTCGCATTTCTCTAAGACTAGAACAGCCCACATCCTTAACTATTTGCGAACAGTAATCTAATCTAGGTCTACCTCTACCCCTCTTAACTCCTGTTTCTGACTCTAGTATGTCTCTGACTAGACCTTCATATCTGAGAAGGTGTCCTACCAACTTATCTCGCCTATTTTTTATTGACTTCCATAGAGTCCTCTGTTCTCCTATTCTTTCCAATACCTCTTCATTTCTAACCTTTTCTACCCACGTTATCCTCATCATCCGCCTATAACACCACATTTCGAACGCTTCTAACCTTTTCTTTTCCGCCGCGCCCACTGTCCATGTTTCGCACCCGTACAATGCCGTGCTCCAAACATACACCTTTAACAACCTTTTTCGAATTTCTAAATTAACCGTTCGCAAGCATAGAAGTGACTTCTTTTTATTAAAGGCGACACGACCCTGCGCTATCCTCTGCTTTATATCCCTACTACTCCTTCCATCCTGACTTATCTGACTTCCTAGGTACCTAAAATCAGCCACTTATTTTAATTTTTCGTCTCCTATCTTTATATTCGCTCCTTCCCTACTTTTCCCTCCCTTACATATCAGTATATTTATTTTTACTTTTATTTATTTTCATACAGTACTGATGTGTCAGTACCGCTTCCATTTTATTTAAAGCTACCTCTAAGTCCTTGCTAAATGCTAATACTGCTTTATCATCTGCAAATATAAGCATACTAATTTTTTGCCCTTGCACATACATCCCTACAGTTGTACCGTCTTGAATGATGTTGATCGCGTCTTCGATGTATAGATTAAAAAGTAGCGGTGACAGCGTGCATCCCTGTCTGACTCCCTTCCTAATATTTACTTCTCTACGTTGCATCCCCAGCTCTATAATTGCTTGTTGCTCTTTACACAACACATTCTACAAAATAAATTTTTATATTATTCCCCTCACCCCATACTTCCATTGCCCCGAAATATTTTATCCAAATTGTTCAAAATTCATCTTGGAGGCGTTTTAATGAAATTGGAATGAGGTCCATGTTTACAAGTAGAATTAAAATATTCTTTTATTTTTTGCTCAGCTAAACCAAATCAAGAAGAAGAACTTGAATGATGCTGGCATTGATGATTGGTCTAGATTTTAATCTTCTAGTCTTTATCTAGCTCTCAAGTTGACATTGTTTACATTGACCATATTCTTGGCCAATCATCTTCTGGTCTGGTTTTTGCTCGTAAGGATCCTGCAGTCCAGCTTTTCGTAAATTTATTGTATGTTACTATGTCCATTTTTAATCGTACCTCATTTTTCTGTATAATTGCTATTTCACTTGCTGAAAAAAGAACGAAAGCTATATGCCCTTTGTTCAAATTTCCCAGCAAGAATATTTAAAAACTATGTAGCTGTTGTCTGGTCGTTTTTGAAAAATATACAGTTAAAAGGTTTGGGATTATACCTGCTAATTTTCTCTTTGGAATTTTATGGTTTGTGTGCAGGCGTTTGAAGAAGATTGATACTTAAAAATAATAAAAAAACGTTCAAGGAGGAGACAGGCAGTTTTTCGGAGAGAATTTTGGAAAAGTAGTACTTTTGTTTCTTTCATGGCGAGTAGGCGCATATCGGTTTCAATATTCAAATTAAATAATTTTTGAAATCTGCATATAAACGGGTTATGTGTAGATTAAAGTTATATGTATTAAGTTTTCTATATAGTGTTGTGCTTTGGTAATTAAAAAGCTTTAATGCAGCAAGAGTACGTAATTTGACCATACAAGTCCATCGATTTATCCTGAGCTTACGAGATGATATGTAGCGAATTACGCACGGTCTTTCCGAAACTCTGAGTCTATTTAATTTTCGTTTTTAAGGGCACCAATTTGATATTTAGCCATTTGAAACACTGCAAGACTTTCTCAGTTTATGATCAACCTTCTTCCTGTATTTTGAACAGCTTCGTGCATGTAATATTGCTTTAGTCCTGATTATGCATGTTCATAGCTTTTGTCGTTTATCTCACTGTTATCAAAATTGACGTAGTCTTGGCTTCGGTCTAGTTTCTGCAAAAAGAAGACCAAAACTAACTTTGTTCATCAATTCTTGACCATATTGGTGTACAATTAACAATATTTTTAAAATTATTTCTTGTTGTACAAACACCAGAACTTTTAATGGCGAATAAATGAACTAATTTGAAAAAAGACAAGGAGGAAATAATGTTCCTGTAATCGTAAGGTTTATTTTTATTAAAATGCACATCTTGAAAAATAATGAAATTATAGGAATAATACGAACAATACATATATCGCTCTAGCAAAAAAGAGACTGCAGAATTATTTTAAAAAAGCGATAAATATCAATAATTTTAAATCAATTTCGCATTTTTTTAAACGTTTCAATTCATATCCCGACTTTTAAGGAAAAATGAAAATGTAATTAAATTAGTTAAATCAAATAAGTATTTAAATTTCACTATTTGTTAATTATAAACTGTTGTATTTCAACTGAATTTATTTAAAAGAAATTATTTTGAACCTCCTCTTTTTCAACCAACATTTGCAAAAAGTTTCGTATGTAAAATAAAAAGAAAATTACAATTCATTTTAGTTTGTAGTAATGGAAAATAGACGAAGTTTTGGCATTGTAGATTTTTTTGTTAATTGTTGCAGATACTACATGTTAAAACATTTTGGAAATGACTGTACAAAGTTAAATAGTTGCTTTTTTTTAAGAACAAAAAGAGGTTTCCCATACCGGGAATCGAACCCGAGCCTCCTGGGTGAAAGCCAGGTATCCTAGCCACTAGACCATATGGGACTGTGAGTAAATAGATATCTTGTTGTACATTTCAAAGTCAAGTTAGTCATGAAAATACTAAATTGTGAAATGTATTAAAGGTACTATAAATAAATAGATATCTTGAAAAATCTCATTATGAATGACAAATTTACAATTATAATTACAGTACCTACATAACAAAAGCCTTTTCTCTATTATATGCATAGGTATTATGTTGCTCTATTTAACAATAATTTCAACGCCGATTTCGAGTAACTAGACAGTTTTTTTAGACGTACATACACTTTTCTAAGTACTTAATCTTTTTGAAGTGAAACTTCTTTACGCACAGTAGGGTAAGTTCGTTTCATGCGAGTTGCTATGTAACAAAATCATGCAACGGATTTCCCCCCTTTTTTGCTTTTGCTCGTAAGGATCTTGCAGTCCAACTTTTCATGAATTTATTACCTATACGTATTATGTTATTGTATCCATTTTTTGTCGTACCTCATTTTTCTACATAATTGCTATTTAACTTATCAAAAACAAAAAGGCGAAAGCAGTATACTATTTCTAAAAGTCCGAAAGTCTGCTTAATTTTCATATTTAAGGGCACCAATTTGAGAATATCTAAATTCATGTTTAGCCATTTGGACCTCTGCAGGACCTTATCAATTTATAATTAACCCTTTTCTGGTTGAATGTTTCTTGGGCTGTAGCGTAGGGCCCCGTATATATAAAAGACCCCCAATCCCATTGAAGACAATCAATGATATTGTAAATTTAGAAAATAAAAAAACAATCTAAATGTTTTATAATTTATATGTAACAATTGCTTTTTTCCTATTATTAAAGGAAATAATTTTCTGAAAAAATGATATAATTAGTTTGATTAATTAAATAGGCTTCAAAGTAGAGTTGGTGTAGGGTCCCCCATATTCACGGACTTTCCCTACTTACTACCTACAAAAAAAATTAACAAAAGTATTGAGAAATACGTAGATAAGATGTAAATGCGAAAAAATCAGTTTTTAGTTTGCCCCGGATGGTTTTTAGCTTCTCCTGATTACACAGTCCGGCTACGGTTTTGGAATAATTTTATTTTACGTACAAAATATTCACAGCCCTCACGATTATCATCCAGATCATTGTATTTTTTCAAATTTCGCCAGTAAAAGTGAAATATGGATATTGGATATACTGTTTTCATTAGTGGGTACATTGATGTGAAATAATTTTAGCGATCCACTCTGTAACGTAGCCGAATGTGATGTCTGCATAGACTTTATATGGATGTCTGGTCCAAAAAAGGTCGAATGAGAGCAACAAATTGAAGTGAACCAGACATGATCCCTTCGCCCTCTGCCCGATTGTAATCGTTACACACACACACACACACACACACGTACCAACTTGCACTTAAACACGTGTGTATGCAGGTCCATTATCTGAAGTACACAGTCCGCGAGCTTGGGACACTTTTATTTTTCTGTTTGACTTCTTGCTTTTGAACCGCGTGATGTGTGTTTTGCAAAGAGAGTGAAGACAACGAGAGCGTCTGCGAAAGGAGGTCAATTACCAGCGTCGTGTCAGGACACTGACCTTTATCAAACGCAGGGTTGTTGCGATGCGTCGGGAAAAAATTCACTCATTTTGGTCCGTATTGTTGTGGTGGTTACATTCGAGGAAAATCTGCAAATGGCGCGGAATTAACACTTTTTGGGATAGTCTGTGATTGTTTTAGAAACGAGGATCTCATTATTACATTTCGCCTATCTCTGTTCACTTTCAGTAACGTTTTGATTCAACTAACGAAAAGATGTTCTTTGAAAACCCCTAAAAGGACTTCTATGAAAACCAATGCCATTTATAATAGCATCTAAATTGTTTATAAACTACCAACGTTGAGAATTTGTATCAGATTAAATTCTAACTAAATAAAATTTAAATTAGAAGTAGTGATCTGCAGATTTTAGCCGCTTTGGTCATGTAATTTGTTAAAATTATATGATTGTACAAAAAAACTGACTAGCAACCAAATAAATCCGAAATTGTAACATACAAGGTATATAAGAACAAAGGCTTTCACGGCAGGAATCCATAGTAGAATGAAGATTCGGGCTATAGGGCCGTGGTCTAAGTGAACATTCCATATTCATTGGACAGAATAGTTCACTTAGATCACGGCCCTATAGCTCGAATCTTCATTCTACTGTACAAGCTTGTTTCCAAAAGTTCCTGAAATGTAGCGATATACATTTTATTCGTCACTGTCAGCTTCAAAATAGTCCCTTCGGAAATGTAGGATTGCAAATGCCGATCCCAGCAATACTTCTGCTTTGAAAAGAATGCATGCCGGAAGTGTTGTTTTGTTAATAAGTTCATTACTCCTTGTCAATTTGATACCTTTCCATTTCTTGATAAGGCAAAAGTCGTAAGGAGCCATCCGGGCGAGTAAACTGGAAGAGGAACAACGACCATGTTGTTTTTGGTCAAAAACTGCTGTATTGTGGCGGAAAATTCAGTAGTTTCTGTGCCACTTTTAAGGACGTGTCCTTCTCATATTCTCCACCAATCACCTTAAGACGTCGCGATTGAAGTCTACATAGTAGATACGAAATCTTTGCAAATAAAATCCAATCAGTTTAAAAGAAATAGGTCAGAAAGAGCTTGATGTTGCTTTTGATTTGATGGGCCTCTTTTTCGAGATGAATATGGACTTTTTCGTTGTAACGATTAATAGTTGATGTTTGCTTCGTGATCGTATGATTGTATCCATTAAATCCAACTTTTGTCACTTGTGACCATCATTGAAAGATAATCTGAATCAGTTCGCTGAGCTGTGAACTTAATTCTGTTTTCGTGACTTCATGCATGTTTATTAAGATTGCAAATGCTATCATTTAATGTTTCCGGTACTCGGCAAGACCACTACGGTTAATGAGACATGTCTTCGTTCGGGCGGGTTTTCCATTAAAAACCACCCTCATCAACGTCCCAAACCACATTAATTCTCGTTGAAAAAGACATTTAATAGCTAAACCACTGAAATTTTAATTCTTGGTTGGCGGATTTTTAACCAGTTGAGTTAAAGTGAGTCCATAATGTTTCATCTTTATCATAAGGTCGTCGGTCCTAAGACTGGTTGGACACGCACCTCCACTCGTTCCTATCTTGAGCTAATCTTCACATTTCACTAAACCTAGAACTTCCCATATCCTTAACTGTTTGCGAACACTAATCTAATCTAGATCTATCTCTACTCCTCTTAACTCCTGTTTCTGCCTCTAATATGTCTTTGACTAGACCTTCATGCCTGAGAAGGTGTGCTGCCAACCTATCTCGCCTATTTTATTGACTTCCATAGAGTCCTCTGTACTCCTATTCTTTCTAATACCTCTTAATTTCTAACCTTCTCTATCCACGGTATCCTCATCATTCTCCGGTAACAACACATTTCGAACGCTTTTAACTTTTTCTTTTCCGCCGCGCCCACCGTCCATGTTTCGCACTCGTACATCGACGCGCTCCAAACATATACCTTTAAATTAAATCTTTTTCGAATTTCTAAATTAACCGTTCACGAGCATAGAAGTGACTTCTTTTTACTGAAGGCGATTCGACCCTACGCTATCTTCTGCTGTATAACCCTACTGCTCCTTCCGTCCTGACTTAACTGACTTCCTAGATACCTAAAATAAGCCACTTCTTCTAATCTTTCGTCTCCTATCTTCACATTCGCTTTTTCCCTAGTTTTTCTTCCCATGCGTACCATAGTTTGCCTTACCTTGCATTATCTTACCTTGTTTATAAACACTAATAAAAGTCTATAAAAGGTGATCAACTCATGCTAATTAATTATCGTTAAACAAAATCTGATATTCCAACAAGCCACAGAAATTGTAGTAGTTCGACCATAATGATGTATTCTTGTTCACCATAAAAAGCAAACGGAAATATATATATCGAAGTAACATAATTTAGTATAGTAATTAATAAATAATATAAATTAGGATAAACGACCTATCCCAATACACTTTTAATTACCAGTTTTAATTAGGTAGGACTTTTCTTATACTTATTAAATTGTTATTGCTGGTGTTGGCATCTTTCTCTGGTAGAATTACCTGTCACAGCCGCGTACTCCGTGTCATTATCCTGTACCCGGCCGGATCCCAAAAAATGCCCGGCGGATCGGTATAGGAACCAAACTTGACCCTTCTAAGTTTATTGGACGTGTGTTACTTTATTATTAAATGTTACTATGAAAATTACTGAACGTATTTATACGAATTTTCCTGCATCACATCGTATTTTTCAAAAAATGATACTGCCTTTTATTGATTCCATTGCGGTTTTCAATTTGTATATACTTAAAAAGGCAGTAGTTTTTACAATAAATATTTCTACTAAATATTTTCGAAAAGGTCACTACCGCTACAAAAAGACAAGTGGCGTGAAATCCTCGGAGCAAGAGCCTAACTTGCTCTTGATTTTTTAATTTTTTATTGTGAAGTAATGCTACATACAAATAGTGGATTTTTTGAAATTATTTTGATACATTTAAGTTTCTCATCAATAAATAAAATGGGAGGAACATGCTAAGAAAATAAAAACGCCCTTTTTTTTCGAGTAATTTTATAGGGGTTGCTATCGAACGTTGCGTGAAGAAAAGAATCGTCGTTAAGCACTTGCTCAAATTATGTTCAAGGATAGCAGGTACCTTTTCGGTCAAGGATATGCACCCTCTTGAGACCTACCAAATTTCGAATCTTTATTCTTTCGAGTAACTCGTATAATTGCATTTTCCGATAAAAGAAAAGTTTTTACCTTGATAGGTCTCAGAAGGACGTAACTGAAAAGAAATCATCTGATTTAATAATTTTGTGTTTGAATGTATTCATTTTTATTAGAATGATGTAGATGGAAACCGCATAAACTATGATACAAATATGGAAAAACAGAGAATTTTAGTTAGAGAAAATGCTTGATGTATATTTTTTTTATTATTAATTTAAAATGCAATACCTACCACAACTTTTTTTCCTCAGTGTGTATAATAAGTTTGAAATGCGTGACGTAAAATTACGAAAGGCATGTGTTGCGACCTCTACTGTGTAGTAGTTCAATGTATTTTTGTATTAAACTAATAAGTATAACAAGATTTATTGAAATAACAACGTAGACAGGAAAGGTACAATATACAGCTAATTTACTACAGCGAAAGTTATTATTTTGACGAAATTTGGCACGTTGACAAATAGTTACCTATTTCAGACTAACTTTTGTTAGAAATCTGTACAATCTAGGTAGTTTGTCAGTCTACCTATAGATGGCGGTGATAGTACGAATTAAGTATCTATTAATGAAAACCAAACAAGGTCATGACGAAGAAGCAGCCATAGTGTAGCGTAATTCGTAAATATTCGGTAGTGATCGAATAAGAAACGCGGCCATATTGAAAAGTTTACTGAAAAACATTCGGTGCACGTGGAAAGTGAGGTGGCTTTACAATTTATTTGTGCCCTTTACTAACATATTTTGTGTGTTTTTTTCTTGTGAAACACTACCACATCCTGACTTTTGGATTTCTTCTATCAAAAGACGTCAATCAAGGTATGTCTCTTTAATGAATTTGCTTCTAATGAAAAGCCGGTCATTTTGATTGTATTCAATTAGATGAAGAATTTTTACAGAAAATATTAAAGTTGACTTTCAATTAGTCCCGGAACTATCTTTATAAATAATGTTTTTAAGGTTCCTTCGTGAGAATCAAAATTATCCTATTTAGGTTACCTTCATGGTGTTACTATTTCTGTCGTTCGTTGACAAATAAACCAGTAAATGACGGTAAATATTTTAACTGTCAGTTATAAGGATAATTAAATTTTACAATACTCAGTTCATATTTGGACGTGGCGTAGACAAATTATAGTCGATTACAATGATATCTCAAAATAGTTAGGTTATACTCAAGTAGTAATAGAAATTTCAAAATAAACTATCAAATACTAATTAAAAAACGTGGCGAATGTAGAATTGTCTTCTATTTTATAGATCTTGTTTACTAGTTAATAAATACCTATATTAATTGAGTAGTTTTGCATGCCTACCTACAGCCCCCTAAATACTGTTTTTAGTAAGTTGTATCTATAAGTAGTCCATTTCTACCCTTTATAGGTACTTTAAATATAGGGCTTCTAATATCGTGGAAATACCACCTTTGTTGCGATAGTAATTACGTACTTAATTGTAAAATTTAGTACTTAAATATAAATACTAGTAAAAACCAATCTATATTTATAGTAGTAACCTACAGATGTATATGTAATTGAAGTATAGGTAGGTACTAATTTTAAGTCTACATAATACCTATTATTTAATTGTAAGTGTGTACGAGATCCTTGAAAAATATAAATAAGATAGATGCTTGTAATCCATGGAAAAATTACATGTTTATATACAATAACGTGGTCTGAATTTTTTGGCGACTTAACATTAGCTTTGTTAGGATGGCCAAATCGTCACACGCATTTTCATACCTATCTGTCATTGATCGTATTAGATACATACTCAAATACTGTAGCGCCTTTTGACTTTAAATTAGATAATACAATACCATCATATTGAAATATTTGTAATTGTTACCCCTCTCCAAAAATGGGTTTATTTATAGGTTCCTACCGCAACCAGAAAATTAAGCACGCAATGTTTCTTTGTAAGAAATTTCTTTGTGCAAAATTTCATGCTTTCTAACTGAGCAATTTGGGCCGTGTCTTGATTGATGCATCAAACTTTGACTCCCCTTTTCATCCTTTTAGGGGTTGAATTTTAAAACTTCCTTTCATAGTGCTCGAGTACGTTGTCAAGTGTCTAGACTAGGGTTTTGGGCTGTGTGATGCTGTATCAGTCAGTTAGTTTATTCTTCTATACAGACGAGATAAAAATGTTTATTAAACATAGAAATTGCACTTTTCTTTGTGGCTATTTTTTCGCATTAATTGGTGAACGTGTAGAAATATCGGAAATCTGTCTTTGGAACTATCCAAACTCTCAAAATCAATGCATAACATTCCTAAAATTTGAATTTATTAATTTATATGTCGCACTAGCGAAAATGTCTAATTTAATAAATAAGGTAAAAGGCCCAGTTTCTGACACTCTAAGAGTGACAGCTGAGATTATATTACGATAACTAAAACAATATTTAATTAGAATAAATAATTTCTGATTGAATCGTCGAACGCCCTTCCGTAATTTGCTTAGACCATAACTAAAGAATGGCTTCCGCAGTCACTCCACACTTAAAGATTTTTTTTATTAAGTTTTCTTATTTTTTATTATTGTGCTTGTCATTAATTAGGTACAGAATAAATTTATTTTAATTTTTAAAAAAATTATTAACCCACTTAAGATCTTTTTTTTTTTAATTCAACATAAACCTAAAATTGTCAGAAACTGGGCCAGTGTCAATAACTGGGTCTTTTATCTTATGTGTTTTTTTATTTGTTTCTCTAAAAACTGTCCCTAAACTAATGAAACTCTCAAAATCTTTTGAACAATACATAATAAAGTTTTTATTTATTGTAAAACTGCATCGACCCTTCGCCCCAGATAAGGGACTTTCTCAAGGTATTTTGCTGTCATAGATTCCCATCAAACTTAAAAAAAAAAACATACGACTTTTTGATCAGCGACATAGGGAGCGTTCAAGTATTACGTAACGCAATTTTTGAAGATTTTTGACCCTCCGTCCCCCCTTGTAACGCGCCGTAACATTTTATGTACCCCCCTCCCTCTCTCTAAACGTTACGTAACACTCGAGTGACCATTTTTACCCAAAAGTCGCAAATCGTATAACATCATTTATATGTTCTATAAACNTTATTTTATTCAAATAATTTTTATTACATATTCGTAGGTACCTAATCATACCAAACCTAGTATTATTTACGATTGGTCACAATTCACTCATGGGTTGAACGAAAATCCTATTGAATTTAGGATTTCAACATTGTGTTTTATTTAATTCACTGTTTTGCGTAGTTTTATAGCGTATAATATGTAGATTCCCGTTTTAAGTCGAGGTCGATACGTTTTTAGCGGTCTAAAAAGAGCTCACCATTGTTCGTCTTCCACAGGATAAATATATGTATGCACGCTATTATTTGTACATCTTATTATTTAATAATGATTTTGTTGTCGTTTACATTGTCATTTGACCTTGTCTTTATGATAGTGACCAATTAAATACCGCGATAATGTTTTGCGATTTCGCTTATGTAAATCAGGATATGGTTGGTAGGGAAATCTATATTGATTTTTTTATATTACTGAATTTGATAAGATTACAAATATGTATGAGGCGATTGTAATTTTTTGTATGTCAGTTGAGGATTATTAGAATTTGATATGATATCTTCATACGAGATACTATCAATTTCTTCCAGAAACCCATATTCTTTATGTATACCTTCTATGTTTGTGTTCAATTTCGTAAGTGGATTATCAATTTTTAAATGATTTGATCGTTTATTACTACACTTGTTTCATAATTAAATCATGTGAGCAATTTTTAAACAGCTTTCATCACCCGATTTATATTTATAGTTTGGATGAATGGGTAGAATTAGGAATAGATCTGCAGGGCGTAGGGAGTAACTTTAACACTAAAGTTGTTATTCTGATAAGCCACACAATTAAATAGAGGAACAAAAAATTAACTCGAAAATATCCAAAGTACAAAATTGTAACTAGTAATTTCATTTTTATTAAACACTAGCTGTCCCGACAGACTTCGTACTGCCCCAATCGATATATAAAATTTTTGTATAAAATAAACTTAGTTGACAAATGTCAAATATTATGGTTGCGTTCAGAAATTTAATTTGACAAAACTTAAGATTTATCAATCTACATAAAAATAATCTGAAAGATAGTTAACAACTTTCATATTTATTCACCTTTTAAACCTTCCCTGGACTTCCACAAATAATTCAAGACCAAAATTAGCCAAATCGGTCCAGCCGTTATCGAGTTTTAGCGTGACTAACGAACAGCAATTCATTTTTATATATATAGATTAGATCACTCAATAGGTTTGATGTATTTGTTCTTAAGGATTATCAGGATAAAAGTTTCGAATTTTCTAGGTTAAACATACACTGTGTAGAAAAACTAGATAGTGTCCTTTATTGTCATGAAAAGAAATCCCTCGGGAACAATATCGTTTTTTTTTTTTAATAAAAGCTACCCTATGTCCTTTTCTGTGCCCCTCTCAATGTGTGTACAAAATTTCATGATGATTGGTGGAGTAGTTGAGGCATGAAATGGTAGCAAACAAACAAACACACTCGCATTTATAATATTAGTTAGGATATGTCACGTTATTTTAATGTAGAAACATATGTAATGCAGCAATTGTGGTAGCAGACGCATTGTGATTGTATTTTATTAGCTATAAAATATACCACGAACTTTGAACAATAGTGAAACATCAATTTTTAATCCGTTTTTATCTATAGGTAATAAAATTTGTACCGATTATTTTACGATTTATTAAAGAACAATATAGTATATATACAGGTACGTTTGTAGACGTTTTGTCTTATGTAAGCTTTGAAGGATTAGTTAAATATTTTTATAGCTACAATTATTTCAGTCATTAATATAATTCTTATCTTGGTCTGGTTATTGTGTAATCCTATGATCCGCTTTATAAGCGTTACGCTTATGATCACAAATAATTACGGCTTAGTTAGTTTATGATGATTTGTGAAAAACCTGACTTGACCAGGTTATTGTACTTCGTCATTTTATTCATTAGGACAATTATGAGAGTACAGCTGTCTTCTTTTTGTACTTGTAATGTTTTTTTATAATTTGCGGTAACGTAATCTTCCATATGGATTGCGCTCTTTAATTTCTATTACAAGTAAATATGGTCGTTTTTCTTGATTACTATACAACTTACATGCTTAAGAAATTATATTGCAGGATTGTTCACTAATACAGCATAATTCTTTTATTCCCTTTGATAGATCTCGTAAAATGTTTTGTGAGCTTTTGATTTCAAACCTTCAGCCACGATTACGAAATATTTGCTTTCTAATTAATCGTTGTAAAAGAGCCCCGTGCTAATTTTTAAACTATCGATGCAAAATATCCAAAATAATTGTTGAAAGTAGCCCTTAATTAGTATTTTCAATGAGTTTAATAACGAACAAGAAAACAAAATTACTCTTTTGTATTACGTTTTTCTCTGCCATTTCCAAAAACCATCTAATTTGGAAAAAAATCGCAGACTAGGTAGACTTTGAACACCGAAAAGTAATGATCGAAGTTAGAAGTGTGTCCGGTACTGTTTTTAGGATCCGGCCGGATACAGGATAGTGACGTCGGGTATCCGTCTGTGTCGCGTAATTCTACCAGAGAAAAACGAAAAAACCAACACCAACAATAATAATTTAATAGGTAGAACAAAAAAAACTACATAATGAAATTTGGTAATTAAGACTATTGGGATAGGTCGTTTGTCCTAACTTGTAGTATTTTTTAATTACTATACTAAATTATTTGTTATTTCGATATAGTTCTTGTGTTTACGTTTTCTTGTGAATGAGAATACATCAGTGTGGCTGAACTGTTACAACTTCTGTCGCTTGTTGATATATTAGGTTCTGATTGACGGTAACAAAGTATTAATTAACACCTTACAGACTTTTAGTGCTTATAATGATTAAAGGCTCGTTTCAACTCGACGCTCTCCTTGAAAATCTGCCAGCCAAGAATTGAAATTTCATTAGTTCATTGTAGATCTTATTAATAGGACTTATAATGTGGTTTGGGACGTCGGTAAGGGTGAGATTTAATGGAAAAGCCGCCAGGACAAAGACATGAACCGTTAACCGTAGTGGTTTTGCCTTAATTCATAAAATTTCGTAGTTTCTTGCTAAAGGTAGGATAAGTGGTGATTTGACAGGTGCTGATATCAATTTGGAACTTCAAAGTTCCATAAACCATGACATTGAACCCGGAAAATAATATCGATCTAATATTTTAGACTATCCATTTCCAAGGAGCTTTTTTGAACTCTCTTCATTCAGTTAAAGAATCAGGAGGCATTCATGGAATGTCTCTATCCACTTTTTAAGCTTCTAATACCTTCAATGGCCAATGTGAACAACTTTCGTTCATTATTTTATATAATGTTTGATCGGAGATACTAGCAAAACTTTAAACGGCAAAAATGCATTTTGCATTTTACAAAAAGAAAATAAAATACGAAATGCCTTCCTCAAAAAAGTATTTAAATGCAAGACAAAAATAGGTATTTTTTATTTTGTATTTGCGTTTTAAATGCAACTATTTCAAATAAATCACATCCCTGCATATCGCAGACGTTCGCTGAACTTCTCATAAGATATGCTGTACAAGTGTACACGATTGGATTTCGGGGTGGTGTCTAGAAATGACGTAATGTAGTTGGGGCCGTGTTCTTGGCTGTAAGAGTATGGATTTAGTAAAAGCGCTATTCGGCCGAATCCTATAAAACGTTACTTATCTAATGGGTACCGTACAGGTTTACAAACCGCGTACCCGTTCTTTGATTTGCGGATAATTGTTTAAAATCGACTTAAACATTTTAACTGATTATAATAATAAGAATTTGTTAATAATTTTTATTGAAAATGTTTTTTCGTTGAAACTCATTCTTTTAGCTTTAAAATAAAAAAAAAAATGAATCTAGCTCAATTATAACAGGTGTGAATTTTTGAAAACGAATTTTTAAGCCAAAAATCACTAAATTTTGAAATTTTGGATCACTTCTATTTCCTAAAATATTGAATAAAAAAAATTCCTCTAGCACGGATCTCTTTTTTTTTTTCGATATGGAACCCGTAAATATTTCAGCCAAATCGAAAATGTATCGGTCAATTTTTGTCCAAATCTGTCTGGTTTATAAACGAATGTCCCCTATATAAGGTACTATACGATGAACCTGTGATCGCTTCCCGGATTTCAACTAACGTAAGTGTATAAGTAATTTTGAAATCGTTTAAATTATTTTTTTTAGAAAAGAGAAACAGTTATTGAAAAATAAGAAAAATAGTATCAGTCAAATAGCCAAATACGTTCTGCTTTGTTTTTGCAGTTTAAAACGGTAAGATGTTTGATTCCAAAATTATCATTTATGAACATTTACACACGACATTTAGAGAGTTGGGATTCTAATTCCGTTAAATGTTTATACGTTTTTATTTTTGAGAACATTCCGTGAAAATTTATTTTTTGCTACCCAGGTAAGCGTATGTTTAAATAATTATAATTTATATATCAAGTAGGCCGAAAATACGCTTAATCGTGAAATTAAGAAATAAACAATTGAATGTGATTTTAGGTGATATAAAAAATGCAATTAGTGCACGTTGAAACTGTTTCAATTGTGATGAAACAATAATTAAGCAATACAATATGATTGCTTAAAATTTTAATTTAACTCAATTAGTCAGCAAGTCAGCAATTTTATTTCTTTTTTCTTAGAATTTCTTTTTCGAGGGACAAGTTATTGGACTTATTTACTTTGTATTTGTTGACAGCGTAAGATTATTGTTTAAGTGATTAAAAGAAACTAAAGTACGTGTTCATTTTTGAAGGGCGCAGTCGATTTGTTTTTTTAAAGAAGCTTATGAAATGCTGCAAAATATTTTTTTGGTTTTGTAATGAGTTTATAATGAAAAGTGTTGTTTTTCAATTTTGTCTTTATCCTCTGAAAATAAAAATAAAATAATAAATGCAGTTAACCTTCATATTTCGAAATGTGGTCACATTACTGTAAAACCTAGAAATGGGAGGGAATTCGAAACTTTCTGGAAAAGTCGGGGAATTTTACCAGATGATTTTCTTAGTTTTGTTTATTTAGGGATCTAAAACATTAATCAATTTTTAACGTGTTTTGAGATTAGATTTAAAAATTGGCGCTGTCTGGTGTTTGCAAAAAATTCTCAATCGTCATTCATTTCATATAGGTGCTTCCAGTGTTTCTTTATTTAAAATAGTGTTTCTGGATTCAAATGTTGCTTCTTCGATGCAACTACAACGAACAAAAATTTCATGTGTTATATTATACGGAATTGCAATTTTTTTTCAAGTCTGAGTTGTTAGAAAGGGTAAAAGAATGTGATTATTGGGCAGATGAGTTTGACGAATCATTAAATAACGGTTCTCATAGTGGATAGATGGACATTACTGTCCGTTTTTGGGATTCATCGAAAAATGAAAATAACAGGGAACGTTGGCTTTCTATCATGTAACAGTCAGAACAATTATTATTGCATCCTTATCATTTGCAGCGAGTGCGAACCTTACTTGAAATTGATTTTCAGCCGCGAATGGATTTGTGTCGAGGCTTTGAAAGAAAAGTGCTGCATGGTCTAATTCTTTTAACGGGATGTTATTTACAGATGAATTTGCTTCACACGGGACATAATTTTGATAGAATTTCAGTGTTAAGCAAATTTGAATGTCGTACATCCTTCGGGGTTTTAAGAAATTTTTTCGGTATATGTGACGGGAATTTTTTGGATATTCATTTGAATTTTTTGGTAAGTTTAGTTAAACCAACCCGCAGAAAGGTAACACACCTTTACAATACGCCAATGGTGGTGAGGAAATTTTCCTTAGTAAAATTACAATTATCCAGATGATGGTCATTTACCGACTAATGTTTACTAGTTATTGTTTTTTAGTTTTGTGTTTGTACTTTTGCATAGTGCTACCTGTAATGTAATTACTTAACTTATTTAGTTTATAAATTATGTGTAGTACTAAATTGCTTATGTTTATCACAGACGTTCGATAATCTACAATGTTTCCATTCTCCATCTATATACTTCATTTACTTTCTGTAGCGATTTGTCCCTTCCAATGTCTTGGATGCGCGCTGACAAAATCGTAGGTACGGAGAGAAAAGCTCATTATACTCTCTATTCTTGTTTATTAAACATACTTTTTCATACAGTACCTGCCAAAAGTTTTGTTTAATCATGTATAGTAGTGCGAGTCGAAAACAAGCATTAAATCCTTTAATATGTCTTCAAATATAAATAAACATCTCGTTGATATTTTCAGTAGTAAATGGTACCAATAACAGCACATTTGAGCAATGCAATTGTAGTGGATAAAATGGTCAATTTTTCCGTGCAATACTGTACGGATTATACGCTCCTCACCGGTTAAGAGTTTGACCGAAAGTTGTCTTCCTTCCTTTTTTGGTCTAGTGCTGTTCTTTTCTACTTTGCGCCGGTCAAACTGAAGGTCACATCGCTACAGAAAGTAAACGAAGTACAGCTCGAGAGGTTTTGTCGCACTGCGCTATTCGGTAGACACCTATGTTGCCAATTCACGCACAGGACTGGCTTCAGATTGTAAATTATAATTTTCTTAAAAAATTTTTTGCCCTTAATCACGCTGCTGAACTTATCGTACGATTTGTTATTGCATCTTATTTACACCCTTCAAAGCTCGACACTTTTTCTGTCACACCTTATCGTACGATTGGTTATTGCATCTTATTTATACCATTCAAAGCTCGACACTTTTTCTGTCACACCCTGTATAGGTACCTATTTATGTAAGAACTTAAGTTAACACTTCGTATAGCGTAATATCCTTTTCCTGTTGAAAGAACTTTCAGTTTGCAAGTGTAAAAAAACAAGTCTACCTTCTTCAGCGTTACGTAAAAGTGACCGTCGGTCATTTCTTAGAATCATCTCTCTATGATGATGACAATGTGACTAATAAGTATTTTGACTACTTAAAACGCGATGGCGATGAACTCTGCAAACGATATACATACATAAAAGAATACGTCAAAAGTAGTGGTCATTCTTTTTACTCGACACTGGTTGATGAAGTATTATTTAAATTGTACGTTTGTACGTACTATCGCGGGCAATAATAATTTACAATTCTTTGCCAATGTTATGAGTTCTTATGTTTACCAGGAGTAATTTCAGAAGCAACTACCTATCTGATTATAAGGAAAATACTTACTGACATCGGTTGTTCACAATCTTTAAAAATGCCTTTTTATTATTTCTTTTCCACAGTTTAATAACACAGATAGTATTCCAGAAATTAATGTTGTTAACTATCAAAACATTAGAAAATTATAGACTACATCAGAGATGAACCCAGCAAAATCACCGCGGTTAATGGTTCATATCTTCGTTCAAACGGGTTTTTCGTTAAATGCCAACCTTATTTATTAAGTCCCGCTAAAAAAGTCGTTTAAAAACTAAAACACTAAAATTTTAATTTTGGTTGAACGAGAGGGTTGAATTGAAACCGTTGAAATGAGTCTACAATGTAATAACCACTTTAAACCTGTCAATAAGAAGTTATCGCTAATTAAAACCTGATACACCAACAAGCGACAGAAATTGAAAGACGAGGAAAGTAAACACAAAAATTATGCCAAAATAGCAAATAAATTAGTATAGTAACCAACAAATAATATAATTAGGATAAACGACCTTCTACTTCTGTCTACAATCTTAATTAACAATTTTCACTAGGTAGATTTTTTGTGATACTTAAATTATTATTGCTGATGTGGTAGAATTATCCGGCATTGCCAGGTATCCGGCGTCATTATCCGGTATTTGACCAGATCCAAAAAAAAAAATTGTTGGATCGCCACGTACCGGATCTAAAGCAGTTACCGGACCCATTCCTGGTGTACTTTGTTTTATGCGTGGTCAAACAGGGTTAATAGAACGTAATAAGTTAAAGCTACCAAAGAGTATTGCGTTAACTTCTGTAATATTACAGTAAGAATAAAAGCTAGAATACGAAATATGAGTCATTGAGTAGTTAATCCACACGCAATCACTAAATAAATATATTATAATGACATTGATTCCAATTTAATGCCAGGATGCACCAATATCGAATATAAAATGTATGTAGGCATCATATGCTACAAAGTGCATTCACGCAGACAGCTGTAGCGGTAAGCTAAAGGTACAGTCACACGGTCCTCAGCAAGGCGCGCAACAGGCGACGTGTGTTATCAGATCTGTTACACGCCCGGTAGTGCAGCGGACTCCGCGCTCCTTATGGAAGGGATTTTGAAATTTTGAATTTTGATTTGAAATATAAAATTGTTTAAAGTTATTAACAACAACTATAATTATATACGAGGGTGGATTGATAAGTTTCCGGCCTAACCAAGAGATGACGCCACTAGGCCTACCTTGAGGTGACATTCTATAGTACCATCCTTGGATAGCTTGTAGCTATAGTTTCAGCCCGATCTCCTTGCTAG
>NW_020439017.1:427345-428775 GCF_000699045.2 Agrilus planipennis
TCAACAAGCATTCATTATCATCATTCGCAACCAATAACTTTCACACATTAAAATTGAGATTCTCAGAGTTACCTAGATAATTATAATTGTTATATGTATAAATTAAGTGTTAAGTGTTAATAATTAAATATTTTACTAAACTATCGTCTTTTACAACTTTTTAGAACTGGTTACTCGCTATTAATTTGGCGTATAACGTGAGGATACCAGAAAGTGTTCTTTCATCATATATTTATTTCCTCACAACACAAAACAATACTTTTTACGGGCCAGTACTCGTCGTCTTGCTGTCATACAGCGTTGTCTGCCGGATCCCGCGTCTGGCGCGCCGGAACACGAACCGTGTAACAGCGCCTTAAGTGGCTTTCGAGAATTAGAATTAATAAGGTTCGGACAAATGTATGGGAATCGAACGGACGACATTATTATCATTTTAAATGTCCACCGCGACTACGAGAATTAAAGTTCGTTCGTCGTGCACGTCGTGCTTGGCGATGCTGGTGAATATGTAAGAGAAGTAGGAATACATAATCGGACAACCTTAAGCGTCATCAGAAAGAAAAGTTGCCGTGTGCGTTGTACGATAGATACGAGAACTACTTCATTCTTTTTCCAAAATCGCAATTAATTGTTCCTCCCAGGAACCCTTTATTGACGCTACTAGCGATAAGCTAAATTCAAGTATTTGATTCTGACATATGTTCATTGATCCATTGATGATATGTACATAAAATTTCTAAAATGCCGTGGGTTCGTTCCATGTTGTCCGTCCTTCCCATTCCGAATATACTAACGATTCAATGCTCTTCTTTTCCTTAATGTGGCAGGTTCAGAAAGAAAATAAAACACACGTGGCCTGTTCAAAAAGTATTGCGAATTTTAAATTTCCGCGGGTTACATATTTCGATTTTCGATTTTTTTTGTGGCGTTGTGTTGGTACTCAAAAAGTCACTTCTATGCTCGCTAACGGTTAATTGTAATGTAATTATACTGTATGTTTGGAGCGCGGCGTTGTACGGGTGCGAAACATGGACAGTGAGCGCGGCGGAAAAGAAAAGGTTAGAAGCGTTCGAAATGTGGTGTTACAGGAGAATGATGAGGATGGCGTGGATAGAGAAAGTTAGAAATGAAGAGGTATTAGAAAGAATAGGAGAACAGAGGACTCTATGGAAGTCAATAAGAAATAGGCGGGATAAGGTTTAGTAATTGTGAAAAGTTGGAAGTGGAAGGAAAACGAGTCCCTCCTTTCCTCTCTGTCTCTCTCTTTCTTCGTAGTGAAAGATTGCGTGCTGCTAATAATCCTATTGTTATTGTCTTAATAAGTAATAAAAACTTCTTGTTTAGATGTTTACACGTTTCGTTCGTATTTTATTTAAAACAGTAATATTACTGACAACAGTCTTAGGAGAAGATATATATATATGTTAGCA
>NW_020439017.1:431091-454510 GCF_000699045.2 Agrilus planipennis
GCGGCGGAAAAGAAAAGGTTAGAAGCGTTCGAAATGTGGTGTTATAGGCGGATGATGAGGATATCGTGGGTAGAAAAAGTTAGAAATGAAGAGGTATTGGAAAGAATAGGAGAACAGAGGACTCTATGGAAGTCAATAAGAAATAGGCGGGATAGGTTGGTAGGACACCTTCTCAGGCATGACGGTCTAGTCAGAGACATATTAGAGGCAGAAACAGGAGTTAGGAGGGGTAGAGGTAGACCTAGGTTAGATTACTATTCGTAAATAGTTAAGGATTTAGGTTGTTCTAATTTTAGGGAAATGCGAAGTGTAGCTCAGGACAGGAAAGAGTGGAGGTACGTGTCCAACTGACACCTTATGATGATGATGATGTTGGTACTCAAGTCTCTCACTTATACCGACAAGTTCGGTCGTGTTGAATGTTCAGTTAATTTTTGACAGCTGCTTTGCTTGACTCGCCGTCAATTTTTGCCTATTCCAAAAAATTAATCAAAGAATCTGTATCATTTAGTGTGAGAAACAAAATTAAGTGTGCGGACGACTTCAGAATACTGACTGTAGCATATGGTGAAGCTACCTTGAACCGAAGCAACGTTTATCGGTGGTACAAAATATTCTCAGAGGGTCGGGAAGTTGTGAACGACGAATGATAATGCCCCTGTTCACACATTGTTGCTTGTGCCTGAATTTTTGGTCAAAAACACACCTATGATTCCGCAGCCACCGTATTCCTCAGATTTGCCCCCCCGTGATTTTTTTATTCACGAAACTGAAGAGGCTCCTGAAAGGACGGCACTACAGAACTATTGAGGAGATAAAGACGGCATCGAAGGAGGAGCTCAACAAGACCACAAAAAATATCTTTTGAAGTGCTTCGAGGATTGGAAAAAAACGTTGGCACAAGTGTATAGTATCTAGTGGGGATTACTTTGAAGGGGACAAAATAGATATCCATGAATAAATAAGTAATTTTTGAAAAAACAAAATTCGCGATACTTTTTGAACATTCTTCGTACCTGCTTTTAATTAGAACAAAGATTTCGCTTAAATTTTATCTGCTACAATATCTGTAAAACGGAAGATTTGCTTTATCATACTACCGCTTATTATTTATCATACATACAGCAGTTGATAATCTGCCAGTTATTAAAAATGCGTCTTGTTTGGTTCCGCCTTCCGCCTATCAATGCGTGTACATGATGTGCAGCTTATGGATTACAGTAGAAATGTCCAACACCATTGGTTGTAACAGTACTCTTACCTGTCTGTTTACATTAATATAAAATTTGCACATAAATAAAAAACGATTATGTAAAAGGAACCTGAGCTGCCGCTTCGTGTTCGTTCTTTCTGCATGATGCCGTTGCTTTATTTACCTTTTGCGATGTCATTATTTTGATCATAAAATGAATGAATGTCCCAAGTAACTGATCAGTAAGCGATTCACACAATGGTTTGAATATAATATACATTACGTAAATTTGTAAACTTGGCGCACATCGCATTTTTCCCTTGCGGTAGAAGAATATCCCACGATTAGTGCAATTTGCGTATTGTAGAGACGCACCGGGTAGCATTTTTGCGGGTAAACGGGTAGTGATTTTACCCGACAGAGTTAATACCGAATATTCGGCAAAACCATTTTGGTTTGTCTTCGTTCTTTTTTTTCTTGACGTGACAGCGTCTTATAATTCGATGGAGCCGGCTGCACGCACGAAAAAATATGACTCATGCGGCGTTACCTCGCTCTGAGGCGTTCCATTTAAGGCTTGAAGTGTAAGCGAGAGCGCGGAACGAGCGACAAAGAGGCACAATCGGCCTCCGCGTTCGGCAGCGTTCGACATCTGTCTCTCTCCTACTTGAGTGAGCGATGCGTCCGCGTGGACAGCTGCTATACAATAATACATTTCCATTTACCTCCTTCTCTATATCCATACAAAATATCTATCAAACAAATAAAATTAAAATTTTCTTTTGAAAAATGAAACCATTCCATCAGTATTTTCTTATGACGTTGTCACGTTCAACTATCGTCAGTAAACCGACTTTACAGATTTTTTTTGGGTAGATTAATATCGAGGAATTGAAATCTTCGAAAGACCCCTCCTGAGGGGAGGTAGTGCCAGATTTTTACCGACTAAAACCTCTCCTCGAGTGGGGAGATAAGCCCTGAGGGTTGCTCATCCAGGGGAAGAAAATGGAAGGTTGGGATTGGGAAGAGGATTGAAATGGGAAAAGGGTTGAATGTGGGAGAGACAATGGGGTATTGGGAAAGTAGGTAGTCCACCTCTGAAGTGATGGGTGAACACTCGCGCTAAAAAGCGAAGAGTCTGCGTTCTGACGGATTTCCCATTAAATAACACCCTCACCAACGTCCCAAACAACATTAAGAGCAGTTCAAAAAGTCGTTTAAACAATAGACCAATAGAATTTCAATTCTTAGTTGAGGGATTTTAAAAGAGAGGGTTGAGTTGAAATCGTTGAAATGCACCTTTAACGTTTATAAACATTAAAGGTCTGCAAGTTGACAAAATAACAGTAATAACTTATTGACAATTAAAACTTAATATGGCAACAAACGACAGAAATTGCGCCAGTTTGTCCATACTTATGTATTCTTGTTTACTAGAAAAAGTAAGCACAAGAACTATATAGAAATAACTTAGTAATAAATAAATAATACAAATTAGGGTCATTTTTTACATTAGTTGACATTGAGACATGAAGTTTAGTCACGTAGGTAGTCCTCACCATGTAAAATCGTGTGGTAGTATTAATTCCATGCGAAAACCAATGTAGCTTGAGATACAGGCCCCTAAAGTTTTCTTAATCGGAGGGAATTCCGGTTGGTGCGGCCCTGACTGCAGCCCTTCTCGCCAAATATGCATTGATGACGTCATTGTTTACTTAGGTAGATTTATGACAGACTCGAGTTTCTTTAATGGCCCTGCTGATATATTGGAATAATGTTAGGAGGATATCTTTTAGGACAAACGATGCTTGGCGGGAACAGCTGACGGAAGGCTGAAGCCAGGGCCGTACCTACCGGAATTTCCTCCGNTTGAAATTGACACATGAAGTTTAGTCAGGTAGGTCGTACTCATCAAGTAGAATCGTGTGGTACTATTAATTCCATGCGGAAACCAATGTATTGGTACGGCCCTGACTGCAGCCCTTCTCGTCAAATATGCATTGATGACGTCATTGTTTAGTTAGGTAGATTTATGACAGATTCGAGTTTCTTTAATGCCCCTGCTGATATATTGGAATAATGTTAGAAGGATATCTTTTAGGACAAACGATACTTGGCGGGAACAGCTGACGGAAGGCTGAAGCCAGGGCCGTACCTACCGGAATTTCCTTCGATTAAGAAAACACAATTCTAATAAATACTACCACACTACTTTACTTGATGAGTACTACCTGTCTGACTAAACTTCATGTCTTAATTCCAATGTAAAAAATTACCCAAATTAGAACAAACGACCTATCCCAATCCGAACTGGGTGATATAAAACTTTCACAAAACATACACTTACATTTTTCTATCCGTGTAGAAATTACGCATTTTTTTGTCAGCATTTTTATTTTTTATGTTGCACAAGGGAAAAAGCATTATTTGGAAGCGGTATGTTTCTTCAGTTACGTCCTTCACTATTAGCTGGTTCGTTAATTGGTTGTAGGTATAAGTGGTTATTTTCAAATTCATTATTTTGTAACTTCTGTTGAAATTTACAAAATAAGTGCGTTATTTTCTGTAAATTTTTTGTTATTCGTATGTGTCGATGTAATTTTGTTGCACGCCCAATTAAGTACTGTAATTCTTAAAATTGAAAATCATCTTAATTACATTTTAACGATCGTTATGGTGTTAATTTATATTTTATCGTGTACTGCTCGTTTGTTTGTACATAAGTGGGCGTAATGTCTCGTTCTTAAATGTGTGAACATAAAAAATTTAAATTCCGCTAAAAACATTCGTGGTCTCAGTCAAGGTCGCCGTGTTGGGTGGAAATGTTCAGCACCTGTTTCGAAAATAGAAGACGCAATAAATTACATTAGGAAATCGGTATGATGTCACCGATGTCAGCAACCTTATGTTTAGTAATTGTGAAAAGTTGGAAGTAGAAGGAAAACGAGTCCCTCCTTTCCTCTCTGTCTCTCTCTTTCTTCGTAGTGAAAGATTGCGTGCTGCTAATAATCCTATTGTTATTGTCTTAATAAGTAATAAAAACTTCTTGTTTAGATGTTTACACGTTTCGTTCGTATTTTATTTAAAACAGTAATATTACTGACAACAGTCTTAGGAGAAGATATATATATATATATGTATAATGGCTTCATTATGATCCTGATCTAATCGTAAGTAACAGAATTCACATTCCCTACATAAACCGCTAAGGCCCCTTACACACGGACGGTCAGTTCTCTCGCCGGCTACTTCACCGGCCGGCAAGCAAACTGAAATTATTTTACACACGGTATCGGCTCGGCGACCGGTCGGATTTTATTGATTTCCGGCCAACACAGCCAATCGAATGGATTATCCGATGTGCAATAAGGTCTGTTTAAATAGTATCGCGAATTATTTATTTATTTATGAATATCTATTTTGTTCCCTTCAAAGTAATCCCTAACAGATATTACACACTTGTGCCAACGTTTTTTCCAATCCCTGAAGCACTTCAAAAAATCATTTTTTGTGATCCTCCTTCGAGTCACAGGGAGGCCAGATTTGGGCAAAACGATGGCTGCGACATTATTAGTGTTGTTTTTGGCCAAAAATTCGCGCACAGGCAACGATGTGTGAACGGTGACGTTATCATAGTGCAAAAGCCAGTTTCTTCCCTTCTACAAATCCGGGCTTTTCTGCAGGTAATATTCCTGCCCAGTTAGGACCGCTCTTGCGATTTAATAAAAATATATTTTAAATCAGATTTACCCTATCGTTAAATAGTTGAGTCTTAATCGTCTTCTGAATAAAAAAAAAACAGAAATCAAAATCAAAAGTTTTATTTATTCGAAAAATATAGCGTTTCAAACAATAGTCTGAGAAGTGTGTTACAAATTACAACTTACAATAAGAGAATAATTGTTTATAAGAATTACTTTATTCATTATATTTCTGTGAAGATTTAACTTCTTTTAAAGTTTCCTTCTTCTCTTTAATAAATATGAAGAACTCTTCACAGGATAGCTGTAGATTAAACTGGATAAGTAATTCTGCTTTCATTAAATTTACGGAGCATTTATTTCTGGCATTCGACCATCTTAAATTCATCTTTGATGTTGGGATTCTTAATATGAAAAACGTTTAAACATGTTCCTGGTATATTTTTTTTGGAAAAGGCGCGCGGCCAGTCCGCACTTGTCTGTGCCACCCACCAGCGTTTCCTCAGCACGCTGCACGCACGTTCGAGTTATCCCCGAAAAACGGGACTAAGTTTGTCCCGCGCGAGACATTTAATTTTGATTTAAAAATCGGGACGCCAAATTCGGAACGTCTAGCAACGCTGGTTATAACCCTTGTGGGTTACTATAGTTAGCAGTTATAGAGGTAGCGAATATTTCGGAAGTTTGTAAGGAACTATAATAATTATTAACAGCCTCTCATTCAAATTGAAACTTGAGTCTTGGAAATCTTGAGAGAGTAGTGTAAGTAAATGATTTTCAACTAGATACTAGTATTTAAACCGTAATACTGATGGAAGGCGAGTATTTAAATATATGTCGTGCATCATGTCCCATTGATTGGTTTTCTGGTGATAATAATTTAACTTAACAGTTATTCGTGGTTTTCAAAATAGGGCTACTAGAGAAAGTTTGCTCTTCGATGGGTAACGGTCTGTGAACGTCTTGGAAGTTTTCCGCCATTTAACACTAATTAAAAACTATTTAATAATAATAACCTTTTTAAAACTAATAGAAATCATGCTTTTAATTATGCTTTTTATGTTCTATTTTTATTTGGAGTATTTACATACAGTACAGTAATTTTTTTCATCACGTCAATTTCCTGATGAAATTGCCACCAAGATGCTTTCTTACTAAGGTTTACTGTAAAATTTTGCAGTTAAGACGAAAAAACAATTTGTATACTTTTCGGAAAGTGTTAACCTCATTGTGGTTAATAAAGCGAGTGTATAGCTCGGCCTCAGTTTTTGAAGGTGCTTACAGTACGGAGTAGAAATGCACAGGATAACCGAGTAGGTACTAGGTACCCGGCAAAACCACTGCGGTTAATGGTTCATGACTTCTTTCTTTCCATTAGATACCACCCTCACCAACGTCCCAAACCACATTAAGTCCCGTTGAAAAAGTGGTTAAAATACTGAAGCAATAAAATTTAATTCTTAGTTGGCGGATTTTTAATGAGATGAAACCGTTGAAACGAACCTACAACGTTGATAAACACTAAAAGTTTGTAAGGTGACGAAATCACAGCAAAAAGTTATCGTTAATCAAAAATTGTTATTACTGTTCGACCATACTGATGTATTCGTGTTCTTGAGAAAAAATAAACACAAGAACTATATCCAAATAACAACTAATTTAGTATAGTAATCAATAAATAATACAAATTAGGACAAACGACATATCCCAATACAATCGTAATCCCAATTTTCATTAGGTATCCTTAACTATTTGCGAACATTAATCTAATCTAGAATGAAAATAAATAAAAGTAAAACAAAAGTACTGGTATGCAAGGCAAGAAAAAGTAGGGAAAGAGCGAATATAAAGAAAGGAGACGAAAAATTAGAAGATGTGGACGATTTTAAGTATCTAGGAAGTCAGATAAGTCAGGACGGAAGGAGTAGCACGGATATAAAGTAGAGGATAGCGCAGCATCGAGTCGCAAAATTCGAAAAAGGTTGTTAAAGATGTGTTTGGGGCACGGCGTTGTATGGGTGCGAAACATGGACAGTGGGCGCAGAGGAAAAGAAAAGGTTAGAAGCGTTCAAAATGTGGTATTACAGACGAATGAAGAGGATACCGTGGATAGAGGAATGAAGAGGTATTAAAAAGAATAGGAGAACAGAGGACTCTATGGAAGTCAATAAAAAATTGGTGAGATAGGTTAGTAGAACACCTTCTCAGGTATGAAGGTCTAGTCAGAGGCATATTAGAGACAGAAACGGAAGTTAGGAGGGGTAGAGATAGACCTAGATTAGATTACTGTTCGCAGATAGTTAGGGATGTGGGTTGTTCAAATTTTAGAGAAATGCGAAGATTAGCTCAGGATAGGAAAGAGTGGAAGTGCGTGTCCAACCAGTCTTACGACCTTATGATGATGATAATCTAATCTAGGTCTACCTCTACCCCTCCTCCTAACTTCCGTTTCTGCTTCTAATATATCTCTGACTAATCCTTCATGCCTGAGAAGGTGTCCTACTAGCTGACAAATCGGAACTAATCGTAGACACAAATAGTATTTTTGATTATTTATTAGTTCACTGAAATTCATGATAACTGGGGCATACTATATATAATAAATGTGTGGGTGCATGTTGTCTGCCTCATTTCTTTGATAAATCATTTGCAATTCTCGTATGCCGCCCTAGTTTTTGAAACAACTGATCTAAAAAAATGCAGTCGAGATCCGTTATTACGTTCACTAATTTTTTCCGTTAGTACCGCTTCGTTGCGTACAAATTACTCGTTTGCTTTACGTTAGAGGTTTATGTTGGCATTGTATCGTTGTAGAGTGTAAGTGGATGATATTGAAGCAAAGCTTTTTTTGTGTTCAACACTAAAAAATATTTGGTAGCTTTCTATCGGGACGGTTGAATCAAAATCGATATTGATTGTTTTCATTTTTGCCTTTCTTTCTTACTTACTTTGATTGTAATAATAAAACGTCTGTGACTGGATAATTGTAATAGTAAACATTAATCGATTTGCAATAGAAATAATTTTCTACATAATCGCTGTATATTTATTCACAAAAGTTACGTTATTACTCGTGTCATCTAAAACTAATTACTAGGATACTAGTTGAACCTGTCCAAACTAGAAATGGGACAGGTATCCGGTTTGGGTATAGTACCCGGCGGATCTCCGGCACTTTTTAGGTTTGCCCGGTTGCCGCATAATAGCGATATGTAATTTTACCAGAAAGAGAAAAACACTAGTAGTAATAATTTAATAAGCACCTGATATTAAGAGGAACAAACTTGTTGAATTTCTCCACGTCGAAGAGTGTATCGTAGAATGGATTAAACAGACCCTAGATAAAAATATTCCCATAGATGGATGTTTGCTTTAAAACTGGGAATACAAAATTTTTCAGCTAGTAATGGTTGGTTGGTTAGAAGGTTTTAAAAGGCGACATGACATATCTTTCAAAAAACTTTTTTTGAGTGTTGTGACGTTGATTTTTGATAAAATTTATAAAATGAAAAGCATATTTAAAACTGTAAAAAGGATACTCAGAAAAAATTAACTGATTTCTTTAAATAAATAAAATAAGTACCTACTTATAGCAAAATGTATATATACTTATGTATTACCTAGTTCTTAACGCTCTAGCACCATGTTTATGTTCGATTTTTATTAACCTCTATAAATGAGAAAACTCTATGAGTGAGAATAATATTCGGGTCCCTTGGATTCTCGCTTACCCAGGTTCGACTGTAATTCAAATTTTATTACTAATGATTCATCCCATTTGTCACTGATGTATGTGAATATTAATCAATTGACGCTATTATAATTACGACGTGTAATTAAAGTGCACATTAATGTAATGATATCATAAAAAACCTATAGGTACTTCGTCATTTTAGTTTTTTAAGAGGTCAACATTTGATTTTAAGACTCGTTGACTTTCGCCAGCTGCTTTCGCCCTACATTGTCATAATATGTAATTAGTAAATGTTAGTTGTTATGCAACTCAAGGTGATATTTCGATAAAATCGCGTGGAATGTGCTCCAGTTAAATGAGTAGGTACGACAAGCTGGAATTTTAGTGTTATTGCCTCTGAGTTTATAGCTCAAATTTGATTATCACCACAGACACATTTCATATATTAAGTAGTAGCTGTGCGCCCGCGGCTTCGTCCGCTTGGAATTCACTTTATGACTATAATAGTCATATTTTAACAATTTGTGAATTAAGACATAACATAGATATATACGTCGTCACGAACCTTTTTACTGGCCTTTTTATGTTCTACAACTTTTCTATAGAAAGCATTCTTAATATACAGGTAAAGCAAAATGTTCTCCTAACATAGAAATCATACATTTCTTTGTGGTTATTTTTGGGGTTTCATTCCTCAAAAGGTAGAAACGAACCCTTACACGATTATTTTGTTGCATCTGTCAAGACCCTTTTTCTCAGGAACATGTTAAAGTGTCAAGTTGAAATTGATATCAAATAGTCATCAGGAGTTAAGTTACAACTCTCCGGCTAGGTGGTTTTGAAAAGATTTAAATTTTAGTTCGAACAAGACTGTTAAGTTGTAACCTCATGATGACGTTTGACGCTAGCGTTGAGCGTCAAATTATGGCTCCACCTAACTGAGATTAGTAGAATCATGTCTGGCGTCAAACGTCAGCGTCAATCTAAAAAAATAACCAGAGAAAAAACCGCAAGTCGATATCTCGATATATACTTACCTTTAACCTAATTTTTATAATAGCACGTGACAATTGTAAACAAAAAACATAACTACAATTAATATTGAACATTGTAGAAAATTAGTAAAATATTACATCAAACATAACTAACTAATCGAAATTTCGATGGGAGGCGATTATGATTATCAATTGTGGATTTATCAGTACCAAAAAATAATTCGTGAAGCTGAAATAAGGAAAAAAATCAGGCGTAAAAGAATTATTAGTGCTTTGTTATGCAATGAATTTGTTATATTGTTTAAAATTNAAAAAAAAAAATGGATTCATCCTTTATTCAAATTACGGCGGGGACATGGTTTTTTCATTGGAATTTTTTCAATATCGATTACTATCGAGTTCGATTATATACATTCTGAATTAACTGTTGATCATTAAAATAAAAAGCTAATTATTGTTTAGCTTTTTACGATTTGAAGTTACAAGATTTTTTCTAGGTGGTAGCATAACCTAAATTGATCACGTGATGTGATTTGACGCTCAAAGCTAGCTTCAAGCGTCAGCATGAGGTTACACCTTTAAAGGTATGTTTGGGGCGCGGTGCTGTATGAGTGCAAAAGATGGAGGGTGGACGCTACGAAAAAAGTTAGAAGCGTTCGAAATGTGTTGTTACCGGCGAATGATGAGGATACTGTGGATGGAGAAGGTTAGAAATGAAGAGGTATTAGAAAGAATAAGAGAACAGAGAACTCTATGGAAGTCAAAAAAATAGGCGAGATAGGTTAAGTAGGACACCTTTTCAAGCATGAAAGTCATAAGTATATTAGAAGCAGAAACGACAGTTAAGAGGAGTAGAGGTAGACTTACGATTAGATTAGATTACTGTTTGCAAATAGTTAAGGATGTGGCTTGTTCTAATTTTGGGGAAATGCGAAGTTTAGCTCAGGATAGAAAGGAGTGAAGGTGCGTGTCCAACCAATCTGAGGACTGACGACCTTATGATGATGATGAAAAGTATTTTATTTATTTATAATTGGAGCACTTGTTTAATTAGATTAGTTAGTTATAATTATTTCTTATTACCTTTAACCGGAGATTCGTAAGGAGCCACGAGATTTTTTGGGTACTTGTTACCGTTTTTACATTTACTCAGGAACTAACTTTGTATTGTTTGACTGGTTAACTTTTTTCCCAAGGAAAAGACCTTACACATGCGTATTATTCAGACTGCTTATTGTCAGATTAAATATAATACGCCTTATCTAAATAATATACAAGAATCAGGAGTTTTATAACAAAGTACTCATGTCGTCTTTTGACTCTTGTCTACAATCCCTTGGAACTGTGACAAATCTTTATGGTTTGGATCTTCTGTCTTTGATTTATGTGTCAAATGACGTTTGTTTTATCACTTTTTTGTGCAATTTTAACAAGAAAAACAACAAAATATTTTTATTCTTCTTTCTTTTCTGCTATTTTCCTCCCCCATAATATTACCATCATCATTTTTAGACCATCTATTTCCTTCTATTTGGGTTTCCCATTTTTTGCTCCATTTCCTATTTTTCCACATATCACAAATGTGTTCGAACGTCTGTGGTTCCAATTTACACAATCCGCATATTTTCGTCTCTTCTTCTTCCCAGTGCCTTGGCGTCCTATTTTCTCTTCCCAATCTAAATCTCACTGTTAAAACTAATTTTCATTTTCGTCTTTCAAATAATTTGGTTTTCCCTCCCTTTCTTTCCATATTTTCTTATATTCCTGTTGCTCATTTTTTCTATTTATTTTCGTTTATCAGTGGTTTTACTTAAATTTTCCAGCTCTTTCCATACACTTCTATCTTTTTCCAGTTTCCGTTTACAAAAGGGAAATCTGTTTTGTATTTTACATTTGAAATAACAAACTAAAAAAGTATTTCCTTTTTGTATTTAAATACTTTTAGAAAACCATTTTGAACATATCTAATTATAATGAATACAATAATCGACTGTTAGGCATTTGATTTCTTAATTTATTTTTATTGTTGCAGATACACCATTTTTTATTGAGTACAGAAGATAGTTTATCCTGTAGACAATCAGGTATGTAGTGCACAGTAGAACTTTTCCAACTGAAATTTTGCTAAAAGATATATCTGATACATCAGGGTCGGTCCATTTAATTTATACAAACTTTTAATAAGTAGGTAGCAGTGTAGGAAATGGTATTGATTAATAATATTTATTAATTGAGAAATAACTACCAAAAAATACAGATTTATATATTTTTTTGCTATCCTATTATTTATTAATAATAAGCAGCTTATGTCTGCACGTTTCTAACCAAGAAATCATAATTTCGTTTAGGTATATCCACAAAAATATAATGTTAGTGAATCTTCAAAATGGAATCAGTAAGTAGGGCAAGTTGGAGCACGACATTGCAGTTATCCTTAAACCTATTTTCCACTTTTTTCATCGTATTATAGAAACTTAATGTTTTGTTTTCTTTTATTCCTGACACTGGAATACATATATGTCGAACGGGATTTATATATATACCTGTACTTACTGGGTGTTGTAAATGTAATGCGACGGTTTGAAAATTTTGCAAACCTTATAATAATATTTTATCGTACTGTAATGTTCGTGGGTTTAACAAAATTAACTTCTAAGACCGATAACGACAAAAACTATTTATTTACATTAATATTGACATATTACTATTCACTACGCTTTTTATTTCACTGCTATCACTCTCAATTTATTTCTGGATTAACTTCTGCAACGGTCAATTTGTTTCTCCTCATCTCGGCGATCGTCTCTTCCTTTAAATACTCTTGTTTACTTTCTAGAACCTTCTGGAAACATCTCGATAATTTACCTATTTCTTTGAACTATTTAACTGCTTTCCCAGAACGTAGGTACGACACACACATTTACAAATACGGCGCACATTAAGAAAGGCGCCCGCGGCTATTCGGCGAATCGATAAGCCGTTCACGCACATGTGTGCCTGATCGCACACAAACATACTCGTGCTCGCTACAGTATGTTTTATAACAAAAAAATTAGATTAGTACCTATCATTCGTAAATCGTAAAAGAAAGCTCTGCTCTTATTTTTGGGGGAAAAGCTGCCTCTTCAGATATACATTTAAATTTTCTAGTGGATACATATAATCACAAAATTCGTTCTCATTCAGGAAATAGTACATGGAAGAGGTACATAATGATCTTTTTGCAATGCGTGGAAAGTAAATATTTGGTAAAAGCTTTTAAATGTATCATCCACATAAAGACTGGTCGCATGACAAATCATTTTTGCACCCTGCCTAGTCATATTACCTGATGCCTTCGACTTTATTTACAATGATTTTTTATTTATAAGATTAAATAAATAATTATATGAATCTATAGATGGCGAAATACATAGCTTAAATTATTAGGTATACTTCGCTAGTCGTTAGTAATACACATGGATTTTCAAAACCTTTGTAACTTAATAAATATATTTTTTAATGTTTCCTTAGTTTCTGTTAAATTTGTGTATATTTATGATTAGAGTGAACCACAAATCCAGTGATGTGCATTCAAAAATTTTATATTCCCGTTTTAGTACCGATTCAAATAATGAATTAAACGGATATAAAAACGTTTTCGATAAGATTTGTTTTCACAATATTATATAACATTTTAATTTCGCGTAACCGACTACGCTCATTGTTCATAATAATAAAAGAAATAATACGTTTCTACAATCACTGCTTTGGTCATGCCCTTTTGCTTCTCTTGAAACGACATTTTGATTTATCATCATCATAAGCGGTAAGTCCTAAGACTAAAACTAGAACATCCCACATCCTTAACTATTTGTGAGCAGTAATCTTATCTACTCCTCTTAACTTCTGTTTCTGCTTCTAATATGTCTCTAACTAGCTCTTCATGCCTGAGAAGATGTCCTACGAACCTAACTCGCATATTTCTTATTGATTTCCATAGAGTTCTCCTATGTTTCTAATACCTCTTTATTTCCAACGTTCTCTATTTCGATATCCTCATTAGTGTTGCAACTAACCTCAGTTTCTGCTTCGGCAATTACGGAAGTTCCGCATACGTTTTCACATCCGCTTCTGCATCTGATTCCGCATTATTATAACGGAAGCTTATCGGAACTGAACAAAATTCTATTTATCATCTTTTTGAAAATCTATATACTGGAGCAATAAAACAAGTCGTAAAAATTTATTACTTTTTTCTGTTGGTTGAACTTGGGCGTTTTCAAAACACAATTGAAATGGAATTGCTTGTTGCAAAGCTGTATGTTGCGCAGGTAACTACGCCAGCTTTCAGCAACCGCTCTGTAACATTGCTAACCGTTTATTTTATGAAATATTACCGTCAATACAGCTTTATAGCCTTCAAAATTTTCCTAATAGTAATATTGTACCTGTACAATTATTTTTATTATAGTTTAGGATCTAAATCTATTTCTTAGTATTTCATATGTTGATAGCTTCCAAATTTTATTCTCTTGTTACTTTGATCTAAAAATTCTAATAATTTCATTTAGAAAATACGAATACAGTTATAGCGTTTATTTTTGTGTAGTGGTGTAAATTTTTAGTTTTTAGTGCAATTTTGAAACCAAAAAGAAATTCTATTTGGGATTATTTTGTTATTATCGATCCAAGTGCTAAATGCAAAATTTTTAAGGAAAAATTCACGAAAAGCGCACACTACTACTACTGCATTAAAGTCACCCAAAATCTTTACACTTCCGCTTCCGCATCCGCTTCCACAAAAAATTTAAAAATATAAATATTTACTTCTGTTTCCGCTTCTGTTTTCATTATGACACTTGCGTTGCATCGCTAGTCTTTGTTACACGGCATCATTATGAGAAGCGTACTTAGGACGCTAAACTAATGAAAACGTGAGTTAATAAGCACCTTACCTTGTACTGGTGATGTGTGTTGCACATAGATATACATATAGAATCACACAAGAAGGCGATTTTGATTGTTCCTTGAAGTAATTTTCTTTCCACAAAAAACAATTTTATAATGTAATTCTCAGCGTAACCTTTTTATCAGTCTTAGAATACTTTTGAGCTATCCAAAAGACGATAAAAAAGAATCGTAGTCAAACTTTCCTGACGCGAACCTCTATTACAGCCAGTTATGTGCCAGTTAGCCAAAATTTCATATTTTGTTTGCCGTCACGCTTTTTTATTTTTGTTTCGAAACATCGCTTTTCCGTATATTCTACAATATATTTACTTCGTTAATGTTGTCTTTTCCTACCACAATCTAATAATTCCAATTTAACCGCTTTTCATATAATACTGAGCGCCGCAGTGAAAATTTATGGTAGTAATAATTCCGCTTAAAAACTCTGACGATTGATTATCGCTGTGGTAGATTTTTCTTAGAAAATTAATAAATAAAAATTCAAATTAAAGAGATAGTTTATAATATATGTCAAGGGAACAAAAAATATTCGATTCAGAAAAGTAAAGACTATGCTTATTTACTGTATGCAGATTAATAAAACGTTAATTTATTTCTGCTGTCTGATCAGAATAGCAACATACGTAACGAACGGTTTTTCTATAATATGTAAATATGATAGATAAAAAAGGTCGATTGTGCGAAACAACAGGAAAAAAGTTGTATCTAAAATATGTTAGGAACGCGATTGACCGGTGCAACTGTCGCCAATAGTAAACGGAACTGGAATTGGTAACGAAACAGCCTTTCAAGGGCGCTCGACTTACTAATTGACTTATTAAAAACTTGTACAGGGTGATAGTTAATATTTATTGTATAAATGAAAAGATGTGTCAATAATCAGAGAAACTAATTCACGCCATAACACAGGTGTACGTAGCATTTAATCTTGGGTCAAATGTTCTTTTTGATGCAGGAATTCGGACTCGAACTATGCACAAATATGTCTGTCTTCCAAACGTAGCCACAGTCACAGAATAAATGTTTGTACGTATTTCTAGACTTGAGCATAATTAACAACCTAACCAGGACGCCTTTCATTCATTTCAATTCACTACTACACATTAATTATAGGCGAAATTGGACTAAAGAAAATGTTTCGGTCTTCATAGTTTCATTTTGGGTTTGAACGTGATGTAACTATATTATTATAACCAGTCCGAAATGTCGTATTTTTTTATTTTAGTAGTGATTTTAGTAGTAAAACATGAAGTTACGATAAAATCATCTTAATAATTATTACAAAATACTGCAGCTGAACATGAATGTTATACTAGCATTAATAATGTTCATCAATCTTGTCCTATCCTGTCGGTTTCACTCAAAACAGGATTCTAAAAAACTACAGCATCTTTTGTACGATAAGCATTCTTTGTATGTATTTACCAGAAATGTGATTTATTTGAATTACTTGCATTTAAATACTTTTTTGAGAAATGCATTTTGTATTTTATTTAAGATACTTTTCCAGACGTATTTCTATTTGTAAAATGCAACATACATTTTTGCCTTTAAAAGTTTTACTAGTATCACCGATCAAACATTGTATAAAATGAAGAAGATGAACTATTGAAGGTATTAGAAGCTTAAAAAGGGGACAAAGAGACATTCCATGAATGCCTTCTAATTCTTTAACTGAAGGGAGTCCAAAAAATTCTCAACTACTTGGAAATGGATAAAATAAAATGTTTAATCGATATTGTTTTCCGGTCATGGTCCGTGAAATTTTGGCACCTGCCAAATCATTACACATCGTACCTTTACGACAAAACAGTTCGCAAAACGAATCGAAATCGAATTGATATACCTCAGCTACGTAAAACTGAAAACTACAAGATATTGTGGTGTGCTAATAAATGCCTATAATCCAAAATTCTTAGAAGATTATTCGAATAACTGCACATATTAGATGCATTCCATTTCTTTCTCTTATCACAATGTGTCAAAACCAGAAACAAAATGGGGTTGTAAATATTTTGATATAAAATGATTGATGTTGTTTTTACATCAATAAAATTATTTGCAACCCTATTTTGTCTCTGATCTTTCTCGGTAAGTAAACTATTTTGGCGTCAGTGTCTTTTTTCCAATTAAAACAGGTGACAAAGGCAAATAAAGAAGCATATAGAAGAATTATTTGTTGCTGAACTGAAATATAAATAACATAAAGATGGAAAAACTATATCTCAATCACTTCAAACAGAAAAATATGAATCATACTTGCTAATGCTAACACTATTAGTCTAGAAAAACTCCAATACTTATTTAAAAAATGAGAAAATGTCTACAAGGTTTTCTTAAAAAATATTTTATACTTAAGCGAATGTAGAAAATTAAATAAATACTACAACAAAGTATTTATTTAAAAAAAGTATTTCGAAAATGCGTATTTTGCATTTAAAATACAAAAGGGAAATCTATATTGTATTTTACATTTGAAATAACAAATCAAAAAAGTATTTGCATTTTAAATACTTTTGAAAAGCCATTTTGCAAATCTGTGGTATTTACCTATATAAGCTTAACATAAATTAGTCATAAACGGCAAATTATTAGCATACATATCAACCTATTATATATATACATATACGTTGCCACAATGACATCTTCAAATTAATATTAATGATTACATAATAGATTATGGAATGTTAAATGACAATTGGACAAAATAAATCACACTGCTGTGTTAAACGAAAGTCTTGAATATGCGTCTGGTATGTATATAAAAAGTCCCGAGCAGTGAAGGATATACGCAAAGCTATTATGTTTGTATATCTTTATTTGTAACTTTCTGCGCATCTTCAACATAGTTATGGTTACTTTAGTTGGTCTGATTTAAAATTTCATTTTCTAGTTCCTATACCTAGGGGCGATCGTAGAATACATTAGCAAATAAGGAGGTAGAGGTTTTGCTTAGCGTGACGAGTTGTGACAAGGGGGAGGGGTATAAGAAAATGTGACGTTTGCAGTTCATCAATTTTATTTTATTTTTTGAAATGAATCTTCTTTACGCATCGTATGGTAAGTTCGTTTCATGCGAGATGCTATGTAACGAAATCATGCAACGCATTTCCCCAGCTGTCTGTCCCTATGTATGCGTAGATCTTTAAAACTACGCAACGGATTTTAATGCGTTTTTTTTTTTAATAGATAGAGTAATTCAACAGGAAGGTTTATATGTATAATACATGCATAATATAGTAGGGAAACACTGATAATTTTAGAGGTTTCTAATGTGATGTCGCAAATAAGCACATTTTTTTGCGCTTACATTGTAAACGCCGTCTGAACTCTACGAGATAGATCAAAATAATATACTCCAGTATTGTACACCTTAAAAAGGTCTACAAAAAAGTCCCGGATGGTATATGTTTATGTCTTAGGGATAACCCACAATAACCATTTTTTATCCTTTACTTTTTACGAGAAATAATGGCTTATTTACGAAGCGATTTTGAGCAATACAGCATTTATCCTTATCCAATTAAGTACTTTTAAATACATTGTGCATTTAATATAGATCAATATGGCCCTTTACAGCGTCATTTAAATGAATATTTTCGAAGATATTACAGACTTAAAACGCAGGGACATAGCGGTTGACAAAAAAGCTCTGATTGTTGTATATAAAGACATTCTATAGTATATTTACTATCAGCATTGCACCCATGTGAAGCACAGTGTACAAATAATACCATTAAACCAACTCCTTAACCCCTATCCCGGTATGTTTGTGTGTTTGAAGAAGTTTCACTTCAGTAGCGTGTTGTATAATTACACGTTGTATTTTTTTTTTAATTTGGCAGTTCTTAAAATTCTTCATTACGATAGAAAGGGCTAACTTTAGTAACGTGATATTTGTTAAGAGAGTAGCTAAAAATGCGACTTAGCGTGTCGAAGGGGAAGGGAGAGATGCAAAAAGGTACAGGTCTGACGAAGGAAGCTGGCGAACGGTCGCGCAGGTACTTGCCCATTTATGACCTATTTGGGTAAGTCACTTGGAACGGATACACAAATAAGCTTTCAGTAGGCGTAAATTATAGTATTAATACAGATAGGACAGTAGCGTACTAAAAAATAATGTAAAAACATGACTTTTGTTTTCACATTCACTCTCCTCATGGGTATCTCTATCACTGTCACCAACATCAACAATTAGTTCTTCTGTTTATCTGTCTATTACTTGCTCACTGATCCCTATTTTTAAATATTTAATCTACGCCCCTGATAGGAATACAGAAAAAAGAAGGATGCAATCTTTATACCTAAAACTGCCTACTTTTGCCACCGCGCATCCACGCCATTTTAAAATTTCCACCAGCTTCCAGCGTCAGGCCTGTAATAACTCTGAGTGGCGTATTTTACAGACGGTCCACTATTAAAATCGACCGGGACTTCTTGTGACCCGTTATTGCCTAGTCCAGACACTGCTGAGTTTAGATGTAATTCGCGCCCGTTTAGAGGTAAAGTGTGATTTGATGTTTTTGAAAATAATACGTCGAATGTGTGTGATCACCCGGTATAAATGTCCATAATATAATGTGTTCGGGCGTATGAAGTTTTCTTCGAAACGAAAGTCCGTCTGGACCTGAAATGTCGGGGTCTCGTATCAAAGTATAAAACCACGTGGTAAACACGACAAAAGCAACTTTCTACATACATACATATAAACGTACACAGCTACATACGTATATGAATGAACAGCCAACACGGAAAGTTGTAATAAATTAATAACTGTACCTATACGAACAAGATAATATTCCCATAAAGTGGACAATGCGCTCGTTCCAACGTGCGCTTGTTCATTGTAAATCAATTCAAATTGCGTTGCATTTTCATTTTATACTTTTCAATTGAAGAGAATGGACACATATATACAGGGTATCCGAGAACAGTGGCGAAACAATGGCGTGCCAGAACGAACGGGTAAAATGCTCGAGCCCCTGGTCCGAGAGGCCGTGAGGACAGATGAAACCTAACATTGCTTACAAAATTTGGTAAAAATTTAGTTTAGGTATTAATTTAATAACATACAGGAATTATACAACTAAATTGTCAAAATTTGAACACATCCACAATAAATAGGCATCGCTGTTTTAGAACGCATCAATTGGACTAAGTTTTGGCCCTATATATCTATTTGTAGGAGCGATTTTTATTATTATTATGGATGATGATATTTTTCACCTATTATGTATATATATATATATACCAATAGCCTCACAGCTATTCCCTTCTACCTGCTTTACATAGCAACCAGTGGGTTTCCCTCGAGAGTTACATCTTGCGAAGTGGCATGCGCAATGAATGTAAAACAACATGTAAGAAAATAAACAAAACCCTCAATTAGAATAATACAATGCGATAGACAGTTTAAGCACTTACGCGACTCGACGCCCCAGTTGGGGCCGCCCTTGCGATATCCCAACGTAGTCCAACTCGGTGATGTAGTTGTGTCCAACGAGGAATCCCTGATGACGATTGTAGACTGCCTTAAACAATAGGTGTTTGCAACACCTAGGCCCCAGCTAAATAACCAGGGATTCTATGCATTGGCCTAATGCATAGATCGCTCCCAATGGTTATCTTTACATTGGCAAGCTATGTGTAGAGACGTATCCCTCTACTGGACGCCCTTGTGCCGATATCACCGCAGCTTTACCGACACTCAGGCCACTGCTGTATACGGCAGGTCAAGGAGTGGACTTCTACTCTCATTAACACGTTACCCACAGGTGCACTGCCACTCCAGGCATATCTAGCTAGATCTGCAGTGGACTACCTCACGCACAGGATTTACAATCCACCTAAAGGCACATCCGACCTGTCGGCCGTTTGCCTTACATTTCTACAGGCCTTACATTTCAACAATAACAACAACACTTATAATACATAATATGTGCACAATAACCAACTCTCAATATTATCAAATATTAACTGCCCTTACGGCATCTTACTCTCTCACCAGAGTAACCACCGCTCTTAAGGCGCTTTCCACATTACACGCCGACTGCCACTTCACCACTGACTAACTTAAAAGCCCTCTTCCAACGGCCCTCTTTGGTTTCATTCTACATATATGTCGTTAATATTTGGTTAGCCCAAATAGTAAATAAATGCTGAATAAATAACATTCCTACATATCCCTACAGTTGTACTATTTAATGACGTTGATCGCGTCTTCGATGTATAGATTAAAAACTGGTGGTGTCAGTTTTCATCCTTGTCTGACTCCCTAATATTTACTTATCTACGTTGCAGCTCCTACTGCCTGTTGCTCTTTATACCAACTAAGGATCACTCTTTTATCTTTGTAACTCATCCCTAGATTTTTAACATTGTCAAAGGCTTTTTCTAAATCTACAAATCCTATGTACGCACTCTTTCCTTTTTCTATCATTTTTTCTATTGTTACCCGTAAAGTTAGAATGACCTTCTGCGTTCCTTTATTTCTTCTAAACCCAAATTGATCTTTCGCTGATAGTTGTTCCGCACATTTAATTTTACATGTCCAAAATTAAAGAAAAAGTTAAATGATCCTGATCAAAGGTCGTAAGTCCCAAAGATGTCGTCTTTTTGACTTATGTCCGTTCAAACATACCAAAATTAAAAATTCTCAGTATAAGTTTTTATACAGAATCCTGGAAGGCAGTTTCAGAATGTTGAAATAGCTCAAGAAACGGCCACAGCTTTCTGTTAAGATTAAATTCAATGGTTTACGCTAAATCCATAATTAGCTCCTTGATTGATCAGGTTGATTTAGAAAAAGATATCTTAACATTTCATTACTATTAATGACATAAACTCAATTTTTCCATCCAAAACTGCAGGGTCCTTTGCATTAGAGCAATTTTTCTTCGTTGACATACAGAACAGGCGAAATTAGAACCCAATATAGTGATATTTTATTATATGCAACCACATCTCTTGACATTGTACAGGAAAATTCGTAAATTTTGGAATTTTATAACTCAACAATAGATAGTTATCGATATATTCGATAATTATCGATAGTTTATTAATATATTGGTGCATATTCATTGTTAATATAACTATTAATATATTGTTAACTATCAATAATTATCGAATATAGCGATAATTATCGATAATTATTCATTCTGAGCTAATTTTTGCATTTTCCTAAAACTAGAACATCCCACATCCTTAACTATTTGTGAACAGTAATCTAATCAAGGTCTACCTCCACCCCTCTTAACTCCTGTTTCTGCTTCCAGCTAGCCCTTCGTGTGTCCTACCAACCTATCTCGTCTATTTCTTATTGACTTCCATAGTGACCTTGTACGACATAACAAGAAATGTGTATTTTATTCCTTACATGTATGTTACATAAATGTACCTGCGACCTACGTGAACACGATTTTAGAATTGATATTAAGATTGCATGTATATGTAGATAAATAATATCAAATTATGTTAATTGTAGCTCTTAAAGAAAATTTTTGAGCGCTAGGTTACTCACAATATGAGACATAAATAGCAATTTTATTCGGAAAGAGATAGTATGCCGTCAACGTCGTCCTCTTCGTCGGAAGAAGCATGTGAAAGGGGTTTCTTCGGTAGGTCATCGACCATCATACTTGACTTGTTCGACGGACTTGCATACTATGTAGGTATATACGAAAATACGTACGTACATGCAAACGTTCTATCCGGTACAGTTACTCACGAAAGTCTGGATTTCTACTGTAAATAATTAATCAAGTCTGCCAAATGTTGCTGTTATATCTTTAATAATAATGCTGAAATTTATTATAACCAAAATTAGTTAACTAATTATATTTAGACGTGTCTGGTTTTAATTAAAAATTGTTAAGCAATCATGGTCTAATTAATATCTAAACTAATAACCAAGTAGCAATCTGACTCTTTATATTAAGAGGAATCGATGTATTGTATACGACTTACTATCCACATCTGAAAAGTATTAACTGAAATTACCCAAATAAGTCAAATTCTTTATTAATATTTTCCAAAGGAAATAATAGTCATAAAGTTCGTAATCTGCAATTTCGACTTTGTATTTTGTCGGCGAAATGAAATTTCGGTAAAATAGCTGTTGATAGAAAATTTGTCTGAAACGGCTTTAGTATTTTAACAATTATATTTATGAATAAAAAAAAATGTGACTGTTAACATTAGGTTAGAATTGGATTAGGTTACGGCAGTCTGAAAGAGAAATTAGCGCTAGCCTAACCTAACATACCTTCATTAAAAATAAAAAAATATTTACAAACATTTGTCAGACTTTTTCATGAACGATTTTCATAATTGATCCATTTCAAGTCAGTTTCACGAAAGTGTTAAGTTTTCAAAAAAGCCCTTGTAAATATGGAAGTTTAGGTACCTGCATATCTAGTTTTTTCATGAATATGCCAATATTTTCTGGATTAATTCGATAAGATGAATTTTTAATTTGTTTTATGCTTAGTAATCGAAATTGAATTGCTAAAAACGATTATAGAAAAGTATACACAAGTAAGTAATAAAGCTATTTACCCAAAGTACAAAAGTTTCATTAAACATTTGAGTAATAATACACAAAGGCATTTGAATATAAAATTTGAAATATATGTATACAGAAGAATAGAAGATTAATATTAAAAAAAAAACGACGTGTAAGCACACAACACTCTACCGAAGTGAAACTTCTTTAAACACACAACCATACCGGGATAGGGGTTAAGGAATTGGTTTAATGGTATTATTTGTACACTATGCTTCGCACGGGTGCGATGCTGATAGTAAATATACTATAGAATGTCTTTATATACAACAATCACAGCTTTTTTGTCATTAGACAATACAAACCGGCCGGTACCGCCGC
>NW_020439017.1:458071-473064 GCF_000699045.2 Agrilus planipennis
GTTTTCTATTAATTCGATATTTTACGTATCAATATTTTTCTCATTTACTCATCAAGTCCTTGGATTACCCAAAAATTTTCTTGAAAACACGTTATTTTACGACACTGTATCGCGCTTTTATATGATACAAATAAAATTGGCTTAAACCACTAAAGAACCTGAAATCACGAATCATCTCCTTAGATTACCAAAAGCACATTTTCGTGAAAACACGTCACTTTACGACACCCTTTCGCACTTTTATATCATACAAAATAAAATTGGCTTGAACCACTGCACGGAACCAAATTTTACTCGAGCAAATTTGAAAATTGGTTAAAAAGGAGTCAAAATTACGAATCATCTCCTTGGATTACCCAAAAGCACATTTTCGTGAAAACACGTCACGTTACGACACCCTTTACCACGCTTTTATATTATCCAAATTAAACTTGGCTTGATTCCAGTAGCGGATCTTGGACAATCGCAGCCCCATGCATAACTTTACCTATTCTTAAAAAGATAATAATCCCAAACTATAAAATTGCTAAATGACTCGTAGTTTTACAATTTTATAATACATACAAAACTGGAATGCGAGGCTACTTATGGAACCCTTTTAGTCGCCCCTCCCCCCCATACTTTTGGGGGAGCAAATCCTTAAACGCAATTTGGACTTCCACTTGACACTAGTATCGACAGGTGGCCCTGATTTGAAATTTAATCTTAAAATATACTTCGGGATGTGAATAAAAACCTAACCTATGTATAATATGTATGTACTGCATTTTTTTGTTTCTTGAGATTTTTTTATAGTTCTTGTGAAAATTCGATGGTAAATTAAGTGGTAAAAAGAAACAATACATCATTGGAGAAGATAATACAAAGAATATAATATATTGTCCTTAGTAGGACATGATAGTTATTTACATAATTTCCTAGGTTGTTATCGATGGTTCCAAAATTCTACAGTTTTTTCTTGTTTAAAATTTAATTAATTTACTTTTGATTTGTAAGTACCGGTGTTACGCCACTGGTTCATATAATAAACGCACGCTGTTTCTCTTCCCAAGATCACAGGGGCCATACCAAAACTGCGTAACTATAACGAAATATAATCGTAAAAAATATTTTAACAAAATAATAAGTTAAGAACAGTAGGATGATATACAATTTTCAAATTGATTAAAAATTGCAAAAACTTGTAGAAAATAGTATAATGAAGATAAAATAATTTTTAATACAGAGGAAATTGAGTAATACGAAAGGGTATAGAAAAATTAGTACAAATATCACCTTAAGCATTTTTGCTTGTGGAACATAAAAAGAACAAATACCAACAAATAAATGGGTAATTTCTATGCTTATTGAACGGTTTGCCTTATTTGTATTTCCCTTTATATACGTTGTGTATGTTAGGATTTAAAACAGAACAGAATGAAAGTTTTATAAGGCGTAAAACATTATTTGGTAAAGGTCTAGATTATTCCCACCACCCCCGAAGGGGCAGGGGGAATTGAAAGAGGAGGTCTCTCCCACTACTGTACCATAAAAACTTTGCGGCGGTCTCACCCCCTTGAAAAGTTATGGGGACTCAAAGTTTATTATTTTGTTGATTTTCATATGCTTGTGGGTATCTAAATGTAAGTTGTGTATNATTTAAATTACATGCTTTAAAGGGCCATATTGATGTACATTAAATGAACAATGTAATGTAAGTACGTAATTGGATAAGGATTAATGTTGTATTGCTCAAAATCGCTTCGTAAATAATCCATTATTTCTCGTAAAAAGTAAAGGACAAAAAATGGCTATTGTGGGTTATCCCTAAGAGATAGACTTCTACCATCCCGGACCTTTTTAAGGTGTACAATACTGTAGTACATTATTTTGATCTATCTCGTAGGGTTCAGCCAGCGTTTGCAATGTAAGAGCAAAAAAAAGGGTTTATTTACGACATCACATTACAAACCTCTAAAATTATCAGTGTTTTCCTACTATATTATGCATGTATTATACATATGAACCTTCCTCTTGAATTTCTTTACCTATTAAAAAAAAAACGCATTAAAATCCGTTGTGTAGTTTTAAAGATCTACGCATACATAGGGACAGACAGCGGGAGAAATGCGTTGCATGATTTCGTTACATAGCAACTCGCCTAAAACGAACTTACCCTACCGTGCGTAAAGGAGTTTCACTTCAAAAATCTAAAGTTCACAATAGAATCAGTGCACTGCATTTGTAGATTTTCAAAAGCTATACCACTCACGAAAGTTCACAGGGGACAAGTGTCGTAGTCATGTGCGATATCATATCTTCCTGGGTATTTTTTGTACTTATCATGATTTACTTGATATGTATCAAGTATGGAAGATAATGTCATCAAAGGGAAATTTTTGAGCTTGTTGATATGATTGTAATTAATATTCTTCAACATCTTTCGATCAAAACAGTTGATTTCCTGACGAATGGAGTCATTCAAATCACAGGATTTGTATTAAGCATATACAGTAATACCTCGACCCCTAAACCCCAACTTACGCGACCCCAGAGTTACGTAATTTTCAAATCTCGTCGATTCGTATTTTGTTTAAGTGTCACATAACTCTCAACTACTTATTAACCCCACACTATTGTTCAGTTAATCAATTCATTCAGACGATCAAATGACTCTTGGGAACTTGACAGAAAACCTCAGTTTAATTGAAAACGGGTTACAATTTTTTTATCTCCAACGAAGAGTGCAATTCATGNACAAATACACCAACTAAATTAAGCCGACCCTGTAAATTTGCTCATTTTATGTAGGTACAAATGACAAGACAAGCATGTTGTCGATCGTCTCATTTTATTCGATTGATTCCTATGAAACGTAGGTGCAGGTCTCGACGCAGCTGTTGAGGAGGCGTGTTTAGAGAGTAAAGACAGGATATTTTCCGTTTGTAAGAACGAGAAAAACGATATGCCTTTAGTGTGCATTATTTATTGGGGAATTTGGCTTCTTATTTCGCCTGTACTATATCGGCCAAGTCAGTCAAATCAAAATATCGTTTGAGTGAGGTACCGGGGATAATTACCTGCGTCCATATAAAATTCCATTCGTACTATCGGTAAAGTCTTAGATTAAAATGTCGTTCGAGAGTAGTATCGCAAATAATTGACCGCATCCTTACTAAAACTCGATTCATACTATCGATCAAGTCATAGATCAAAATATCGTTGGAGTGAAATACTGCGGTTAATTGGCCGGACCGTAACATTGTACTTAAATGCAAATTGATAAAATTTTTCGTAACGGGTAGGTTCATTTCAATAATGTCAATATTTTTTTCGGTTGATAGTATTGCGTTCTAACAATTACTATGGTTACGTAAATAAGCTACGAAAGCTTTTAAGCTATCCTTTGATAATAAATGTAAGAAGCTGTCAAGTACTATAAAATTTTTTGCCTAACTCAATTTACTTTTTTAATTTTAATTTGTTTGTTACCGTGTGAAACTTCTCTTGAAGTTATTTAAATGCACCATTTCATTAATATCGCGCAGAGAAGAAAATCACGTCAGTTAAACTTTAGAATATGCTATATTTATTTGTATGTACATATATTGTCACAAGAAATGTTTATTTAAGTGTTATTTGCTATAATGCAATTCCATTTTTAGTATTTCATCGTGTTAGTAGCGTATGTAAATAATAAGGAAAATCCACATCTGCTATTGCTGTTTTTGTCGACATCTTTATTATAAATTCAAAAATATGACAATATAAACATTACTTTCTGTGCAAGAAATTTAGAATAAAAAAAGGTATCTTATGAATCCAGATTTTGGACCCATTCCCAATTCCATATTTTATTCCAGCTGTCCTCTATGTTCCATGTTTATTGGATCGGTTAGTTGTTAATGTAATCCATTTTCAGTAAATTGAATTATCATTTTTCAAAATTTTAAAATCGGTATCGCGTTGACTACTAATAAGTTCACAATTAATGTAGACGAAACACGTGTCCGTTTTTATCTTTCTGATAAAGAACCCCCAGTGAGAAGTAGAGAGAGTGACGTCAACGTATGTATAATTGGCCTAATGAGTATAAACAAATTGATCGTAATAAAAAAGCCATTATACAAAATAATAAACAATTTTTTACTTCTTTGTCAAACAGTACGTTGGTTATTAGTGTTTTAAGTATTTGTTGCTGTCCATTAATGAGCATGTAGCCCGATAATTACATCGGCCAAGTCACTATTAGATCAAAATATTGTTGCAGTGAAATACAGCGGATAATTGAGCGGATACAAATTAAAACCCGATTCATACTATCGGTTAAGACGCAGACCAAAATATCGTTGGAGTGAAATACCGCGGTTAAATGACCNGTAATTGTATATTTCAATTACATGTGCAGATCTTTGAATTTATATTCTATTCTTTTATTCTACATCTAACAATGGATGTACGGGGAGGCGTTTTTAAGTTCGCGGAATTGGGGTAACAAGTGGAAATAAAAATACGAATTTATTTTTCCTTTTCAATATATTCGCCTGCTACCCTTATACATTTCTCCGATGTTTCAATTAACTTACGTATACCTTCGAAAAAAAAATGTTCTGTCTTTGTCTGAAAAATACGCCGAAACTGCATCCTTCACTTCGTCGCTTGAAAATTTCTTCCCACGAAGATTTTTTTTCAAGTTTGGGAATAGGTAATAATCGGTGTGAGCTAAGTGAGATCTATAGGGTGGGTGATCCAAAATTTCGAAGCCCACTTTCTGCAGGGCAGCCATCGCAACAAGCGCGTTTTCCTGTAGAAGGAGGACACCTTTGGTCAATTTTCCTCTACTAATTTTGTTGAAAAATTTGCACTTGGGGTGCCAGCTTCACATAGTTGAAGAATTCTCATGGATAATTCTGGCAAGATAAAATGAAGTTTTGCCCCATTCCGGGAGTTTTTTTCTGTGAATTATCAATAAATCGCTCCTTTCGCGAATAAAAGTCGTGAAATTTAATAACGAAAAATTCCCTAATTCACAACTATTCGCTTGAAGCGAACGGCAAGTTCTCATGGGCCAAAATCTATTACTGCAATTTTCCTACTTCGCTGCGCTAGAGTATATATATCCATAAACCAAATTTCTCAATTTTATCAAATATTAGCTGTCGAGTGGGCACCTTATTCTTTCATTTTTTTAATATTATAAAATATTAACTGCTCTCAAGTTTAAAATACTGTCGAAATACAATTTCTGAAAATCAATTTTTTGTCGTTTTTGAATTGTAATGTTCTTACATTTAAAGTTACTTTTTACTGTTTTAAACAATTGTTGCTAACCCATATCAACCATAAATTGTTTTATAAAACTGTTGTTTATGAAGAGTAAATGGATTGAAACAATATCAATAAAACATTGTAGGTGGGTAATTTAATGTTCCGAAAAACAAGTTTTCAACGTCGCATAATAAAATATGCGTAGGCTATACGGGAGAAATGTTATACACTAGTGGCGAATTTAGAACCGGATATACGAATATTTTGTTAAATGCAATCATCATTTTTATAAAATACCACGTGACATAGGAAAATTCATACAAATGCCTTCGACTATCTTTTCATATATATAGCTAAATAATCAAGTAATAGAAGTCGAACAAGTGAAACTGAACTGAACTGAAAAAAGCTTCCCGGGGTGTTAGGCTTTATTCAAATTATTTTGAGAGTTTGGTTAGTTTGGGACAGTTTTCAGAAAAGCAGATAATATTTTCAGATAGGCAAGGTTGAAGAAATATTCCACACATTCACTAACTGACTAAGTTATAGTTTCTGTTCGTGAGACTTAAAAAAAGAGCAGACGATAAAGAAATGTTCGGTAACATTTTGCTTTTCCTGTATAAAGAATAATATATTGGACACGAAAGGAAGAATCTACGACATTTCCTCCCATATGTGAATTGGGGATATTAAGGAGATTTGATTCCACTAAGTCGGAACTTCCGATTGAAATTACACTTACGATTTCGACTTTGGTTCCGATACTTTTAAATCGGAGGTCGAAGTTACGCACGGTACGGGGCGGGGCTGCCGGCTGCTGTCCGCGCTATCAAACATATTTATGCTTATCGGGGAATCCCGACTACTATTTCTCTTGGTTGTTCCGCATATTTTGCGTTCGCGCTTCTATTAAACCTTTCCGAGTTTTTAGCGAGTGTTATGTGTTTAATTTGACGTGTTTGAATTGAACAACGAAGCCTAAAACAAGTATCTATTATTTGCAACTATTTTAAAGAAGTGTGCGAATACATTAAAGTGTAAAGTCCGAGTCCGATTCCGATTCTAATTGCGATCCAGATTCCGATAAATCAAATTTTAAAATTTCGATTTCGGCAAACCCATCTTCGTTACATCCCTGATGTGAATTGCCACTCAAGCCGAAAGCAAGGCGGCTAGGGCTGTAAACTCCGTGGAGGTAGGTCAAGCAAACTTTATTGTACTGAAACAGAATTAGACCCTAACCTCACATTTATAGGGGAATAATTGCAAATTATATTATATTTTTTGTAATTCCATCAGGATATCCATTACAGAAGTTTCAAAATTTTTTAATTTATGAATTAAGTTTTCAATATCAAGGTTAAAAATAATATCATATTTGCGTATTCACTAAAATATAATAAAAATCCAAGGATTCAGTTCTTTAGAGGGTGCTTACTAGGTAGAACATTAGACGTTTTAGGGAAACTAAACGTGTTAGAGATTTTAAAAATGTTGCAATAGGGGTTATCGAGGATGATCTCTATAACTAATAAAAAATCACACTATTGATTAGAGGTGCGCCGGCTAGTGATTTTGCCCCGTACCGGATAACCGAATACCCTATGAATCATTAGGGTTAATGGTTAATGTCTTCGTTTTGGCGGGCTTTCGACTAAATACCACTGTCATCAACGCAACGTCCCAAACCACATTAAGTCCCGATCAAAAAGTCGTTAGAATACTAAACCATTGAAATTTTAATTCTTAGTTGGCGGATTTTCAACGAGAGAATTGAGTTGAAACCATTGAAACGAAACACTAACAGCAGCCTGTAAGATGACAAAACATACTTACATAATAACTCTGATAAACTAACATTTCATCCTTATGTATTCTTGTTCACGAGAAGAAGTAAACAAAACAACTACATCGAAATCACAATAATTTAGCATAGTAATCGATAAATAATATAAATTATAATAAACGGCCTATACCTATTCCNACGGCATATTATTGTTTTTTAATTTACAATTAATTTTCCTACACCAATATTAAATATTCCAAGGTCGAAATGTAGACACTCCGCGGAATAACTAATCTATCCTAGACCTTTAACAAACCCCGAAAAACATTTTAATTGTAAGTTTAAATTTCAAATTAAGAATGGAAACAACTTTAGCTAACGATAAACAACGTTCACGATATTTAGAAACAGCGTTTGCCCTAGTGAAGTTTTCTATTAATTCGATATTTTACGTATCAATATTTTTCTCATTTACTCATCAAGTCCTTGGATTACCCAAAAATTTTCTTGAAAACACGTTATTTTACGACACTGTATCGCGCTTTTATATGATACAAATAAAATTGGCTTAAACCACTAAAGAACCTGAAATCACGAATCATCTCCTTAGATTACCAAAAGCACATTTTCGTGAAAACACGTCACTTTACGACACCCTTTCGCACTTTTATATCATACAAAATAAAATTGGCTTGAACCACTGCACGGAACCAAATTTTACTCGAGCAAATTTGAAAATTGGTTAAAAAGGAGTCAAAATTACGAATCATCTCCTTGGATTACCCAAAAGCACATTTTCGTGAAAACACGTCACGTTACGACACCCTTTACCACGCTTTTATATTATCCAAATTAAACTTGGCTTGATTCCAGTAGCGGATCTTGGACAATCGCAGCCCCATGCATAACTTTACCTATTCTTAAAAAGATAATAATCCCAAACTATAAAATTGCTAAATGACTCGTAGTTTTACAATTTTATAATACATACAAAACTGGAATGCGAGGCTACTTATGGAACCCTTTTAGTCGCCCCTCCCCCCCATACTTTTGGGGGAGCAAATCCTTAAACGCAATTTGGACTTCCACTTGACACTAGTATCGACAGGTGGCCCTGATTTGAAATTTAATCTTAAAATATACTTCGGGATGTGAATAAAAACCTAACCTATGTATAATATGTATGTACTGCATTTTTTTGTTTCTTGAGATTTTTTTATAGTTCTTGTGAAAATTCGATGGTAAATTAAGTGGTAAAAAGAAACAATACATCATTGGAGAAGATAATACAAAGAATATAATATATTGTCCTTAGTAGGACATGATAGTTATTTACATAATTTCCTAGGTTGTTATCGATGGTTCCAAAATTCTACAGTTTTTTCTTGTTTAAAATTTAATTAATTTACTTTTGATTTGTAAGTACCGGTGTTACGCCACTGGTTCATATAATAAACGCACGCTGTTTCTCTTCCCAAGATCACAGGGGCCATGCCTACTATCCGACGAGCGAATTCAAACAAAATTTTTTATAAATATTTTGCGGGCGTAGACAGTGCGTATTTGGCAATCAACCAAACGTACAATGAAATGAAAATTATTCGCAAAGCATGTGTATATTTTAGTTAATTTATTATAGGTCCCTACCTATTTGCTGATATTTTTGGCTGGAATTATTCCAACAGCGAAAGCGAACCAACAATATGCGCTGAGTGAGCCGGCCTTGTAATTTAGAGTGCGCTTGTACGCCTGCGTTGCATTCACTCCACGAAGAATCGAATAACGAAGGTAGCCATGGAGCCATGCTTGTAGTCGCCACGTGTTAACGAAGTGCCGGTAAACGGTCGACAGGAAGTGCGTTCAGTATTGTCGGAATTTTTTAGTGAAACATATTTTGTGGTGATAGTTTTTACCTGTGAAACAAAATAGAATTAACTTCCCGCATGTTTAGTTGTTTGATTTTCGAGTGAACAAGATCGCTTAATTGGATTTTTGAGGTTATTCTTTCCATGATGGTATGTACTTCAACATTATGTACTTGTAGATATAAAAGTGCGTTTGATTCAAATGTGGGTTCCTTCCACTCGCAATTGTGGATTTTATTACATTAGGCTCAATTGTATACAATGTGTATAAATTGTTACACAATTGATCAAATTGCGTTTGTTCTTTACTGGATGCGATACATATGTTTGTTTAAAACATTAATTTAAAAAGAAAATTCCAACATAATCGTTATTATAACGGTACCTATATATTCCAAAAATTAGTACGCAGTCGTTAAATGTAGATTTGTTTTTTCATTTCAAGAAAAAAGAAGTAGATACTGATTTTGGCAGGTACTTGAAACATCCAATTTGTTGACGTGTTATTAGCAGTAAAATGTAGGTACATATGTACTTTGTGTAAGATTGAAGTTTCGCTATTTGTTTTTGTTTTAAAATAGTTGTACCTATCAATTTTTATAATTACTTGAAAAATAGAAATTAAATTACTAATTTCGTTTTTAGTATTTACCTACCTACCTACCTACCTACCTACCAGTTTTATTATTATCATGATTTTACTGTTGCATTAGAATTTCATGTATGCTACAAGATTATAAAATAAATACCAATTACCTATTATGAATTACAGTTCTATACCTTATTTTCTACATTAATATTTCTAATTCCTTAATAATTGTCCGTGACACAGTTTTTGAAGCAATGAAATAATTAAAATGTTGACTGGATATCAAAATAAATTAATTTTTCTAAATAGGTATACATAAATTCAAATACCTACCTATTGAGTATTGATGTACTTAATGTTCGTCTAATTTTAATTCACTAATAGTAGTCGGTAGTGTACAAATATTTAACTTGCCAGTAGCTTCACACGGTGAGACAAACTCACCTGCACGTACCTAATACCTATTCAGTTAACTTAAACTTTGTAGTTACCGGTTAAAATTCCAATTCCTTCTCTAGGCCTTGTAAGAGAAAGGTAAAACAGCTGGTTAATAAATACCTAACTGGTGGTCGTCTTGGTGTAAGCGTAGTTTGACTGTAGACAGGTCCATTTCCAGTTCCTACATAATTCCACTTAATATGTATACACTAGTGGCTAGTTTACAACCGAACATAGAGATATTCTGTTGCATACGATCATAAAAGGGCGGCACCGTATTTTGAATACTACGACGTGGTGTAGGAAAATTCGTACAACCATCTTGTCATATAAATAATAAAAGTAATATAAGTCCAATAAATGTAATTTAAGACATTCTTTATTCAAAAAAAATTGAGCATTCGGTTAGCTTAAAACGGTTTTCAGAGAAACAGATGATATTTTCTGATAGATATAGTTGAAAAGCTATATATTCTGTGAATGATTTGCCTTACATATATGAATATCATGCATACACTTAGAATATCGTATGTTTGTATTTATTGGAAAAAAATCCGTGTGTGTTGGATTTTTATTAAACACACCGGTTAAACTGCTTATTACGTAATCTAATTTAAGATCATCTGATAATACGTATTAGCTATTAATCCCAAGTCGCTATTTCTTCCCCTAGTTCTAATGTGAACGAAAGAATCAAGGCAAAAGTGGGTTATTGGTTATAGAACCGGCACCAACGTTTCGCTTCTTGTTATAAAACTTTTATCACGATTTTGTCTTTATTGTATTGTAACGGCGTCCTTAATCTTGCCGCGCGGTTTTTAATTACTATAATAATTTATTATTTTATTAATACTTTGTGCTGTCTTTTTGTGTAGTTTTTATTTATTTATCTATTTATTATTTTAATAAATTGTGTTGTTTAATTTTAATATTTTACGTGAATATGTACCGATAGCAGACGATTATTTATAAACATCTTATAACTAACTGAAAGAACCTAGTAAATGCCCAGTACAATTAAATTCTGTGCAACTATTATTTATACATATTTTGGCTTTGATAAAGTCTCCTAACAAGAAGCGAAACGTTGGTGTTGGCTGTCTATCCAATAAGGGCATTATCATCCTCTTTTGCTTTTATTCACTTTAATCCCAAGTGTTTGTATTTTTTCCGAACATGTATGTATTTAATGTTATACTTCAAACATTTAAAACTAAAATGTTTATCGTCTTTTATAACACAATGCCAGTGATTTAGGTAAAATGCCTGGCTAAGTTGTAGATATCAGTGTGTAATTTAGGAAACAAATAATAATAATCATTCAACAAAACTAAATGCCTAAAAGTTGATGCAATTTAATTAGATAATATGCTTTAAATGAAGTAACCCCCAGTGAGAAGTAGAGAGAGTGACGTCAACGTATGTATAATTGGCCTAATGAGTATAAACAAATTGATCGTAATAAAAAAGCCATTATACAAAATAATAAACAATTTTTTACTTCTTTGTCAAACAGTACGTTGGTTATTAGTGTTTTAAGTANTATTGTATTGTGCAATATTATTGAAGTAAAAATACTCTGAATTTCGAATAATCGCTGACAAAATTACGATGTTTACTTAAGGCCTTAAATAAAGTATTTTGGCGTACTTTATGTGTCTTGTAAAATATAACGTATGCACAGTCGAAATAGAGTACAATACTTTATAATATAGTATGGGTGGCAACCCTACTTAGGGGCGACGGCAACTGAAGTGAATTTTCTGGAACATGTTGCGAACAACATTTATTGATTTCTACGTTGATGGTACCTACATGTGTGCCATGGCAGCATAAACCACACATTCCTTGGACTTATCCGTTTTCTGCGTAGTTCTGACACAAAAAAAAATTGGATCATCTGATCGTAGCGGTCAGAATTAACGCTGGATGGGATGTACGCTCTTCAAAAAAATAGGGACCTATAGTGAAGGTAGGGCCAATCGTACAACACACTGATTTTTTCAGAATCCCTTGCTTTCTCGCAGCAAAATCCTTACTAAGTTTCAAAATATCTATTCTTTAATTGCTGAACACTGTAAGTTTCTACGGATAGAATTTTAAATCTATATGCAAGATTTTCCAAATATCCGGTTCCCGATTGTTACCCTGTATTATATGTACATAAAAAGTTATCTCGTCATTTAGGTATTGGCCTGTTGTGTTTGACTCTCTTTACAGTTTGCCGCAAGTGAAACCAAGTGCACAATTGATTACTGAGGTTTTTTAATGGAACAATTTACGCTCGAACGACGCGATTTTTTCCCCCATTGTTCCAACACACGCCAATCGTAATAGCAGTCGTTGTCTGTCACCTTTCGTAAAACAAACACCACTAGCACACGATGAGATTTAGTAATAACTAATCACTTCTCAAACTCTCTTTTCATTCGGCGTCACTCTTTTTGTAAGTGTGCCTTTTTCAACTAAAGAAGGAAACGGAAGTAGGGTCAAATTTGCAAATGTAGTTGGTTTTATTTATAATACAGGATGTTTCTGAACGATCGCGCAGGGAAAAAGATTGTTTGTTATTTGTTGTATTAGATTAAGTGTGTCAGTTGACATAGATTAGTGCAGAATAGGAGGTGTGCTCAAAAAGTATTGCGAATTTTGAATTTCCGCGGGTTACGTATATTAGATTTTTTTGTGGTACCCATGTCTCTCACTTATACCGGCAAGTTCGGCTATATTGAACATTCAGTTAATTTTTGATAGCTTGCACGTGTTTTAGATCGCCTTCGAATTTTGCCTATTCCAAAAAATTGATCAAAGAATCTGTATCAAATTTAGTGTGAAAAACAAAATTAAGTGCGCGCACGCATTCTGAATGTTACCTTAAACCAAAGCAACGTTTATCGGTGGTACAAAATGTTCTCAGAGCTCTGCGAAGATGAGAACGACGAAGAACATGCCGGACGCTCGAGTACGTCAACAACAGACGAAAACATTGACGAAATGAAGAAAATAGTATTGGCTAGTCATCGAATAACCGTTATAGAAGTCTGTGAAGACCTAAACATATTTATTGGTTCCTGTCATTTTATTGGTTCCTGTCATTCGATTTTTACCAATGATTTGGACATGAGGCGAGTCGCCGCGAAATTCATACCAAAATTGCTCAATTTCGACCAAAAACAGTATCACAATAATATTGCTAAGGAGCTGTTGGACTCTGTCCGCGACGATCCAGATTTGCTCCAGGGTCATAACTAGTCACGAATTATGGGTTTATGGTTATGACGTGGAAACCAAAGCTCAATCAGCCCAATGGAAGCTGCTGCACGAGCCAAGACCGAAAAAAGCGCACCAGGTTAGGTCGAATGTGAAGGCTAGAACGATCAATCTGGAAACTAAAAGGGCCCATGAAAGGACGAGACTACTCTACAATTGATGAGATAAAAACGGCGTCGAAGGGGAGGAGCTGAACAAGATCGTAAAAAATAATTTTTTGAAGTGCTTCGAGGATTGGAGGAAACGTTGAAACAAGTGAATAATATCTGGTGGGGATTATTTTGAAGGGGACAAAATAGATATTTATGAATAAGTAAATAATTTTTGAAAACACAAAATTCGTGATACTTTTTGAACAGACCTCGTAGTAATATTGCATTGTCCAATGCGTGAGTTTCTTAACGAACACTTTCCTAGGCGCTAGGTTTACCCGACCGTGTATGATCGCTGCTAATGAAGTACGCCAAACGCCAGACATTTTGCGCAACCCACAAATAATTTTTGTTGTGTACGTACAAAATGTTTGTGTGTGTGTGTTTACTGTAATTACTATTTTAAAAGGAAGGATAGGGCTACTGGTGAACTACTAATAAAAAAAAGTAAAACAGCTTGGCAATATCTCAATAGTGGTTTGGATATTTACCTTGCAATTAATAAAATTACAATTACCTATCCAGAGGATATTAATTTAGGTATTAATGTTTGCGTGACGTTAACTTTTCTTTATTTTGTGTTCTTAATACCATGTCGATGTGTATTTTAAATAATACTGCATACTATCATCAATGAACAAAGTAGTTGTCGCAATGGGCGTCTAAACATTAGTAAGCTGTTGATATTTACTTTATTAGGTAGTCGTAGTCAATGTAGCTACTTAGTTGTTATGGCAATTTCTCTGTACGTTGCCAATTCTTTTGGTTATTTTACAATTTCTTTTTGTCCTTTAATCACGCTGCTTAATATTCATAATTGTTACGAGTTCTGTATTGGTTTTTGAAAATTTTGGATACAAGCTGGTAAATGTTTTCCCTACATGCATCTCTGTAGGCCGCCGTATCGTTTAAAATAACTAGGAATTCAAAAATACTTTTTTCGAAACTATCACATTTCTGAAAATATTCCTGAAATAGTACTTCAGAAAATATCTCTTCCTGCCTATTTCCGGTACAACTGAAAATAAGGTTAAATATGAAAAGGGTTGTAGAACAATATATAGATATACAAGGTGTCCCACCTAAGACCACTTTCTCTATAGCGGCATTTTTATGAGTTTTAGGTAAAACCGTTTCGTATAAAAGTTACCTCAATTTTTATTGTGCACTTCCCAAAATTTTTCAGTTCTGTCGTAAAATTAAAGACCATTTTATTAAAAACAATGTGCCAGAAATCTTGATAGTTTTCGAGATATAAATTTATGTGAAAAGCGGGTTGACAATAATAATTTATTAGTTTTCACAATAATTAACTTCAGCAGCTTATGCTTTGGCATAGGATACCGAGAGTTCCGATGTCTTGCAGTATTAAAAATAAATTGTTCAAAAGTATACAGGGTGCTCGATTGAAATTTGAAAAAAGTCTTCGTGGGAAGAAATTTTCAAGCGACGAAAAATTGAAGCATGCAATTTGGGCGTATTATTCAGACAAAGACAAAACATTTTTTTTTTTTTCGAAGGTATGTAAAAATTAATTGAAAGATCGGGAAATGTATAAGGGTAGCAGGTGAATATATTGAAAAGCAAAAATAAATTCGTACTTTTATTTCCACTTCATACCCCCCATTTCTTAATCATAGTTAGAT
>NW_020439017.1:478296-480496 GCF_000699045.2 Agrilus planipennis
ATTATTTTAATAAATTGTGTTGTTTAATTTTAATATTTTACGTGAATATGTACCGATAGCAGACGATTATTTATAAACATCTTATAACTAACTGAAAGAACCTAGTAAATGCCCAGTACAATTAAATTCTGTGCAACTATTATTTATACATATTTTGGCTTTGATAAAGTCTCCTAACAAGAAGCGAAACGTTGGTGTTGGCTGTCTATCCAATAAGGGCATTATCATCCTCTTTTGCTTTTATTCACTTTAATCCCAAGTGTTTGTATTTTTTCCGAACATGTATGTATTTAATGTTATACTTCAAACATTTAAAACTAAAATGTTTATCGTCTTTTATAACACAATGCCAGTGATTTAGGTAAAATGCCTGGCTAAGTTGTAGATATCAGTGTGTAATTTAGGAAACAAATAATAATAATCATTCAACAAAACTAAATGCCTAAAAGTTGATGCAATTTAATTAGATAATATGCTTTAAATGAAGTAACCCCCAGTGAGAAGTAGAGAGAGTGACGTCAACGTATGTATAATTGGCCTAATGAGTATAAACAAATTGATCGTAATAAAAAAGCCATTATACAAAATAATAAACAATTTTTTACTTCTTTGTCAAACAGTACGTTGGTTATTAGTGTTTTAAGTATTTGTTGCTGTCCATTAATGAGCATGTAGCCCGATAATTACATCGGCCAAGTCACTATTAGATCAAAATATTGTTGCAGTGAAATACAGCGGATAATTGAGCGGATACAAATTAAAACCCGATTCATACTATCGGTTAAGACGCAGACCAAAATATCGTTGGAGTGAAATACCGCGGTTAAATGACCGATTCATACTATCGGTCAATACATTAAAATATCGTTGGAGTGATAATTAACCGGATACATATTAAAACTCGATAAATATCATTAATCAAGTTATAGTCAGATCAAAATATCGGAGTGAAGTATCGCGGATAATTGACTGGATACATATCAAGACCCGATTCCTACTGTCGGTCAACTCATAAATTAAAATATCGTTAGAGTAAAATACCGCTGATAATTGACCGGATACATATTAAAACTCTATAAATACCGTCAATGAAGTTATGGTCAGATCAAAATAACGTTGTAGTGAAGTTTAGCGGATAATTGACGGGATACGTATCAAAATCCAAATCGTACTGTCGGTCAACTCATAGTTCAGAATATCGTTAGAGTAAAATACCGCGGATAATTGACCGGATACATATTAAAACCCGATTCTTACTATCGGTCAAGTCTTAGATCAAAATGTCTTTCGAGAGTAGTATCGCGAATAATTGACCGGATCCTTATTAAATCTCGATTCATACTATCGATCAAGTCATAGATCAAAATATCGTTGGAGTGAAATACAGCGGATAATTGACCGGATACAAATTAAAACCCGATTCATACTGTCGGTTAAGTCACACATGAAAATATCGTTGAAGTGAAATACCGCGGATAATTGACCGGATACATATCAAAACCCGATTGTTACTATAGTACAGTCGAAATAAGAAAGCAAAGTCCCCAATAAATATTGCACACTAAAGGCAAAACGTTTTTCTCGTTCTTAAAAAACGGAAGGTATCCTGTCTTTATTCCCTTGACACGCCTCCTCCACAGCTGCGTCGAGGCCTGCACCTACGTTTCATAAGAATCAATCGAATAGAATGAGACGGTTGGAAACGTGCTTGTCTTCTTGTCTGTACCTACATTAAATGAGCAAATTTACAGGATCGGCTTAAGGTAGTAGTCGTGCTACGTTATGGTGAAAACGTTATTGTAAGATCTAAGATAATTCAATGCAATAATATTTATATAATTTCGATTGTACATCAAAACAGATTGAATGAGTCTGTATTCATACATACCCACACATCTAAAAATATTATTGTTCTTTTAATCGTGCAACACTGTATTTCATATTGATACAAATTCTCATACAAAAATAACAATAAAAACAACAATAACAACAACAAAAACAACGACAACAATAGTTACAACGAAAAAATAACTTAAACGATATATGTAGAGAGATGACTATTCGCACAAATACACCAACTAAATTAAGCCGACCCTGTAAATTTGCCCATTTTATGTAGGTACAAATGACAAGACAAGCATGTTGTCGATCGTCTCATTTTATTCGATTGATTCTTATGAAACGTAGGTGCAGGTCTCGA
>NW_020439017.1:482497-488984 GCF_000699045.2 Agrilus planipennis
TAGAATTAATTGGAATTTTTCACACACAAGCCTTGCTATATGAGCTCTCAAAGCATATAAAAATTATACGGCTTAAATGTGAAGTTGGGTGCAAAAGAATACAATTAAATCCTCTGTCGGGAAAAAACGAAATGACTTTCCGAACAACCCTATAATTTCGATTAAGTTGTTATACTTATTAAATTGTTATTGCTTTTAATTTTTTTTTTCTGCTAGAATTGCTTTACACTGCCGCGGGTATTCGGTACCCGGCCGGATCCTAAAAAATGTTCCGGATTCGCCGAGTACCCAGTCTGTCTCTATTATTGATGCTTTTAAGACTTTAACTGTAGAGGCAAGGTTTTTGTTCCATTTTGTATAAAAAGAAAACTTTGCAGACTCCGTTCTCAAGAAGTTTTTGTCTCTTATTCTAATTACAAATTTTACCAACTTCTGTGCAATTGAAACTCCTCTTACCACAAACGGTGCTGCAGGCTGTTTGTTTAGTTTAAATATGGTATGTTCTCGAACGGAACGTTTATCACATCTAGTGCCAATTTCTTTAACTTTCATGATTTATAAGCAACGTTTACTATTACGTTATTACAGCATTTCTTTTCATTTCATTTCGGTATATTATCATCTGTTATGGCTTTTAAATTTATAAGCGTATAACTAGTGTGTATTATTAGAATCAGAAAGCATGTTTTCCGTTTCGGTATTTATCTTCATCATTATCATCATCTGATACATGGCGGAAGTTGATACACATTTACAAATACGTATGAATGTGTGCAAATGTAATTTTTTGTTACTTGTCACGTCACAATTTAGAGTTGTATTCGTAATTGTGTAAAAGATGATAAAAATTTCAACCCCAATTTAATTTAATCATCATCATGATAAAGTCGTCAGTCCTAAAACTGGTTGGACACGCACCTCTACTCTTTCGTATCCTGAGCTAATCTTCGCATTGAATGCTGTGTAGCGTAACTAAATAAACACTTAAAACTCAAAATTCCACAAAACGTTTAGAAGCGTAATACCTTACCTTGTGAAATAACTACAAATTTAAGGTTTTCTGATTTTCCCTTTACTTGTGCTTTATGGAATTGCTTTTTGTCAAATTTCATGATTATAGGTCGAACAGAAGCACCTACAGGATTTGATTATTTTACGAGTTTCAAAATATGCGCCATAAACGGTCGTATATTTTGATTGCGTTGACTTAGAAGTTTGATTTTTTTCGCAACTCCAAGGTATTTCGGACCTGAGTATTTAGTGTTAATTTTAATTTGATACCTCCACACATTCCTGAGAGAAAGAGTCTTGAAAGACAGAACGTACAACGAAATAGTCGTGCATGGATTCCTTTTTTCTTCTGAGATGCGGAACCCTAAAAAGCCCTTTTTGAGTTAGATAACGTTATGTTATTAAAAATTCAAATGAGCTTTTTTAAAAACAGCAAACTATCTCATTTCTAATGAATTACATATATTAGGTAGTTGGCGAATTTTTATTTTTTTATAACGAATTTTGCGAATATTGGAATCCGCCAAATGGGCATACACCATCTGGTGGCAAAATTTATAACTCGAATGAGGGAAAAATTTACATAGGAACTGTGCACGCAAATTGTAAAATTGTTTATTAAAATAATAAAACACGTTAAAAAAGTNTAAAGATAATTTATGCACTTGTTGTAGAGTTATTTTGGTTTTATTTCAATAAATCATTTTAAGTGTCAGTGGTGATACGCATGAGTACTTTTGATACAGATAAGATGATTTTCGTCTGTCATATTTCCGTTCTTATAATACGTTGCCTAATTATAAGATGTAACTAATTTAACTTAACTGTTACTATGTGTCTTTTCAATTTATGTAATGTTACACGATTTTCATAATGCGGGAATTCTGTTTAATAATACTCGTAGATTAAAATTTGTAATCTTGTGCTCTTGAATATAAGGGCTTTTGGATCCGGTCACAGATAACCCGCTGTTAATTAGCGTCAGAATTAAAAAATGAGATAAATACATTATTATTTATTAAATACATAATATAGGTGTTTTTATAGGTTGATAACATATCGTATATTTTGTAACTTCAACAAAGATACCAGCTATCGAAAAGTTTATTCGGACATAGCAAATACATATGTATTTCGTCTTAGGTTTTTTAAGATTATAATTTTTAAAAAGATTTTGGCTTTAATATCAGAGAAACGGCATATTATTGTTTTTTAATTTACAATTAATTTTCCTACACCAATATTAAATATTCCAAGGTCGAAATGTAGACACTCCGCGGAATAACTAATCTATCCTAGACCTTTAACAAACCCCGAAAAACATTTTAATTGTAAGTTTAAATTTCAAATTAAGAATGGAAACAACTTTAGCTAACGATAAACAACGNAGTAAACTTGACGGAATTTGAAGGCTAGCTTCCGGATTTGTTATTTCCGAATTTTATAATGTGATTGGCATTAAAAACACGCTCACCTTCAACGAAATTTCCTTTCCGAGGCTTTGTGTCAGCCCAATCACATATTGTGTCAATACTTATCATTTTATCGTAATTTAAAAACTTGGAAATTGCACGGTACGCTATAGGAACTACGATGAATTTTCCCTAATCGGCGCCATGTTTTTAGGCTCCTCCCATTTGACGGATCCCAATAGTATTCTAAAAGTTCAATAAAAAAAGTGCCCTTGTTGAATATCACTTTAACGCACCGTTGTTGAGATACAATCTCTCTTTTTTCTGAATTATGTCTCTAGAATCAGTAGGATTTTCTGAATGCACGGTAAAGTACCTTTGGGGCAAGTCACTACAACGCATCACTTCCTTTCCAAAAGCATTACACCGTATTAAAATATTCGGCGTTACTTAGTTTGGATTTGCTGCATCGCCAAGTAATAAATTGTAAGACGAAGACACTAAAGAACACTGATACTTAATGATGAGTTGTATACTCCAGAAGAAAGACTGTATCCTAGCGATACTCGCCTTGTTGTAGTTCCAGAATATCGTATTAGTTTTTCATCAACTTCAAACGGTTTTTTTCTAAGAAAACTACCCTGGGAGCAAATATTCAGTAAGCTAATTGGTGTCGAATATTTCACAAAATTTCCTACAATTGAAGCACGCTGTATATTTTGATCTATTTATATTTTCTGTAGCTAATTTCACTAATAAACGACCCTAGGCATAGACTTTAATTATGTAGCACATTTAACATTTACAGTCATCATTCTTTCATACACTTTTAAGTTTTAGGGTCGCGCTGTATATTGAATAGCAGTATGCATATTACGATATCGCAGATTGTGTATTATAGTTATACGGGCGGTATAAAATTTTTTATTTACAATTACATAGTTTGTGATCTTGTTGCTATGCAAGTGTATCGGGTGTCCGGGTGGGAAGATCCGGGTTCATTCTCCGGTCGCTTAATTTCTCTATCTGTTCTATACCTTGCAGTTACCTCTTGCGTTTACAAATATACACACCAGTAGATACGCAATTACAAAAGCAAAATAACGGCACTCTGTCACTGCCTTTGCTGTTGTAAATTGAAAAGAGATATCGATATCTTTTTTTAAAATTAAATGTTTTGGATAACACAGATCGCCATCATTAGAAAGCTTTTATTCAAACTGTAAAATTATAAAACTGGTTGCATGTATGAAATTTTACTAGTGGGAGTTTTGTAAATTTGCCGTAAAATGAAACTGTAAATGGAATGCTATTAAATTTAATCAGAACGAAAACATGTAAAACAGAATGTTGATATATGGGTAGTTGTAGTGAGAAATGTATTTTCCTAGGATTGTGTAAAGTTGAGACAGATTCCCATTTAAATAATTATTGTGACACATTTTACCTACATGCTAGGAAACTATTATTTTTTTAATATCTGAAATCACACCTGTAAAAGCTTACAAATTATTTTGAGTTTTGTAGTCACATGTGGTACGTAAAATTCAGCGGCTTACGCTACGGCGCTCTACTACTAAATTGTTCAACGACAGTTTAGTCTTTAGTCGGCGTGAGTAGGTTACGGGCGTGTTAACAAACTATAAAGAAAACTGAGGCATTTTAAAATGAATTGATTTGGTTGAGACTAAAAAAAACATAAGAATAGAAGATACCGGATTCATTTAATAATTTTAAAATTACAAAAGTATAAACTCAACTGTTCTGTCGTCGTTAAATGCACGCACAAACGTTATTGTCCTATGCTGTAGGTCTGTCAGCTAACTGTTCAGTTGGATACAAGTTATGGAAAAGTTTGTTAACTGTTGTATTGGTTAATACGCGCATATTCGTATATTACCACTGACTTCACATGGCCGACCAAACTGTTGAACAACAAAAGACTCCCAGTGTGTGCGTAGCCTTATAGACTTTTCACACGAGCTACATTTTGTAGCGCTTCCTTTGCACTAGTTACGTATCTATTTCAAATTTAAAGAAACAGTTATTAAAATGAAGTCGCAGAAGAAAACCGAAGTGGAGCGCTTTTGATAAATTAAAAAAAAAAGAACAAGAATATAAAGAATCGGAAATATAAGAGCGATCCTTACAACAGCAATCGATTGATAAAAGAATTTCTATACATCTTTCCAAGATTTACGTCGCAATTTCGTCATTCCTTTTGCTCTCAGTTTTGTTGTTTTAAATTGTAATGATGACAATAGCGTTAGTGTAATGTTTTGCTTTTTAAGAAAGAATTATTAGGTAATAATTGTTTAAAATGTTGTCAAGGTATAAAAGCACATACATATAGGTTTAAATAGGAAGCAGAGACAAAAAAACGATAAAAATAATGCAGTGTCTGGGACAGGAAGGTTTACACCTCCAATGGGAGAAGCTGATTTTAAACGCCATCAAGCCTGCCTGCTCTAATAAAAGACATGAAATTCACTTAAAATTCCAAAGAATATATAAAGTTTGTATNAGCAACTTAAGAAAAAGGTGTTAGGTTGTCTGAAATTCTCCATATTTTTGTTCCTTAAAAAGCTCTTGTACTGTAACTTAATTCATTAATTTAGATGGATGATTTCAACGTGAAAAGCCAAAAGGGGACTGCGATAACCTAAAAGAGGGATAACCTAAACTAAGGTTATCCTTCTCTTGTTGTAGTAATAATTTAATTTACTACTTAGAAAATTAATCGTAATTGAAGAAGGATATAATACGTACAAATGTGAACTTTGTCTTTACGTTATCGCGTACAAGCCGGATTACCCTCGCCTCGCTCGGGAAAATTGGTTATTATTAAGATAGCCTTCTATCTCCCGTCCATGAAGAATGTTGTTGTTTTCAGCTGCAGGAGTTCGTTTCAAAGTTGTGGGAGTTTAAAGACTATCGATACGAAGGACTTCATACAGAGTCACTAAAGGTTATAGTTTAACCCAGCCCCTGCAGCTGAAAACCGAAATCTTCAAAAACAGGGTATGGAAGGCTATCATACAATATATAATCCGCATCGCAAAAAGGACGCTCTGCTTGTACACTATTAGGACAACCGTCATTAATGAATAAAAAAATAAAGCAAGTTCGTTGCGTTGCATCATAGTTACAAGTTGAAACTTGCAAAAAAATAGCACACTAGGTATTTTGGGCAGGGAATTCATCCCCGACACTCTCACCCAATTCCCGTATTTTATTCAGTACACAGTAAAATTCATTTGTGGGATTCCCATATTTCTTGATCCGGGGATCCCAGTATTGCATTCCCTGGGTTAAGTTATTTGTAATACTCATTATTTACCAGTTTTTAAGTTGTTCATGATTATTGTGTAATATTAATTGACGGTAACTCTAATTAATATATATCACCTATACATCTTTCCAAGAGTTCTGTCGAAATAAAAAAGTTTTTCAGTGATTTCTTTTTCCCATGCTTTTTCTTATTTAGTTTGCACTGCAGCTATTCCAAATGCAGTCTTTGTTTTCAATTTTGGTTATGAAATTTTCGACGTCATCATTGGTCTGTCACATTAGTTAAAATGTGGAAGCATCAATTAAAAACAGTAGACTTCAAAAAATCGCGCAACTGTAGCAACTTAAGAAAAAGGTGTTAGGTTGTCTGAAATTCTCCATATTTTTGTTCCTTAAAAAGCTCTTGTATTTTGAGTTAGATAACGTTATGTTATTAAAAATTCAAATGAGCTTTTTTAAAAACAGCAAACTATCTCATTTCTAATGAATTACATATATTAGGTAGTTGGCGAATTTTTATTTTTTTATAACGAATTTTGCGAATATTGGAATCCGCCAAATGGGCATACACCATCTGGTGGCAAAATTTATAACTCGAATGAGGGAAAAATTTACATAGGAACTGTGCACGCAAATTGTAAAATTGTTTATTAAAATAATAAAACACGTTAAAAAAGTAAAAATTTTTTTGATGATGGAGTCGACGAAGTTTTCTTCTAAAGTTAAATCAAATAAAAAGTTAATATGTTCAGTGAAAAGCTGCAATAGCACTT
>NW_020439017.1:489775-524281 GCF_000699045.2 Agrilus planipennis
ATTATCTTTATTTATAAATGGTTATCAGTAAGTATTCTGTAATCAATAATTTTAATTAACTTCTTTGGTGTTTTTGATAAATTTTCACGATTTGTTTGAACATGAGTTACATTAATCTTGAAATTAGTTTTTAAATATATTAGTTGGAACTCCTCCTGGACGGTTGGTCAAACACGTATGTACATTTTAATAGTGGCGATCCCCCATACCATACCATAACCTAACCTAACCATAGCCTCTTCCATATGTGAATAGGAAAATCTTTTTTTCACCATAGCTTAACCTAAGCTCACGCTTCAGGAAAATCTTTTCCACTATATTTTAACATAGTTCTGGAGCATAGCGTAAAGATGGCTGCACATTCTATTTTTCATAAATAATCACATACTGATACCATTACTCGAAATGCGAAATTCTTCCACCCCATGTCACACAAACACAAACGAATTTTTTTTTCATTCAAGTCTTGTCAGACTTCCGTTGCTTCAAGAAGATTAAAACAGGAAATTAGATAATATTTTTGGCAAGTGGAACCTTTGATCAAGATTGTTGAAAGAAAATTTTGTTTTATTACAATCAAACGAAATCCATTTTCCTTTGTATTTCACCTGTTGTTAATATGAATTACCATTCAACGGATATCATGACAATGAAACCTTCTTTAAATGACAAATAAAATATGAACCATTATTATGGGCTCAATTTTTCTAATTCAGTTTGAAAATATATCTGTTCTATGTAATAACAAATTCTGTTGTTATATTTATTTATATTGCTTGCTGACAGAACGACCTCTTCATAGACAACAACATTTGCCAAAAAGAATTTGTTATTGCCCGAGTTGTAGCAGCAACGAGCCACTAAACAAATCACTTGCAGTTAAGGAGCCTACCAAGCGTATTAAATAAATAGGATAATGACCTAATGAGCAATAGGTACATTAAGTAATTATTTTCAGAAGAAAATTATTCTACTCTTTGTCTTGTTCTAACAACTAAGTCGCTGCTGCCAACTAAAGAGATGGCGTTTTTTTTTGATAAAGTCGGCTTAAAAACTGGACTCTTTATCCTTATTAGTTTTGATTCTGCAAGTAATTGAATCATCATCATAAGGTCGTCAGTTCTGAGACTGGTTGGACACGCACCTCCACTCTTCTAACTAATCTTGGTAACTGAATAAAATTTGTAAAATGATTATTCCACACGTTCACTAAATGTATTGGGTTGTTCGGAAAGTCATTTCGTTTTTTCCCCGACAGAGGATTTAATTGTATTCTTTTGCGCCCAACTTCACATTTAAGCCGTCTAATTTTTATATGCTTTGAGAGCTCATATAGCAAGGCTTGTGTGTGAAAAATTCCAATTAATTCTACGCAGTAGTTTTTGATTGGTGCCCTTTTAAATATGGAGAGCGATAAGCAGCATTTTCGACATATCTTACTGTTTTACTACAGAAAGGGCAAAAATGCTGTTCAAGCCAGAAAGAAATTGACTGATGTGTATGGAGAAGGTGTGTTGACAGTACGCCAGTGCCAGAACTGGTTCGCTAAATTTCGATCCGGCAATTTTGATGTCGAAGATGCACCACGTTCGGGAAGGCCGGTTGAAGCTGATAAAGACGCGATAAAGGCATTAGTTGATGTGAACCGGCGAATAACAACACGTGAGATCGGATTGAGGTTAAATTTATCAAATTCAACAGTTTATGACCACTTGAAAGGCCTGGGATTATCCTCGAAGCTCGATGTATGGGTTCCCCATGTTCTCACAGAGAGAAATCTGTGTCGCCGCATTGACGTCTGCGATTCGCTTCTCAAACGTCACGAAAATGATCCGTTTTTGAAGCGCATCATCACTGGGGACGAAAAATGGGTTGTATACAACAACGTCAAACGCAAGAGGTCATGGAGCAAAAAAGATGAACCGGCTCAAACCATTTCCAAAGCCGATATTCACCAAAAAAAGGTGATGCTGTCTGTTTGGTGGGATTTTAAAGGAATCGTTTTTTTTGAGCTTTTACCGGATAACACAACGATTAATTCGGAAGTCTACTGTCATCAGCTGGACAAACTGAATGATGCACTTCAACAGAAAAGGTCAGAACTAATCAACAGGAAAGGTGTAGTGTTTCACCAAGACAACGCGAGACCTCACACAAGTTTGGTCACTCGCCAAAAGCTTTTACAGCTTGAATGGGATACAATGCTACACCCACCATATTCTCCAGACCTGGCACCATCGGATTATTATTTGTTCCGGTCACTCCAAAATTTTTTAGACGGTAAAACCTTCACCTCAAATGAGGAGGTCAAAAACCTCCTCGATCAGTTTTTTGCCAGCAAAGACCAAAAATTTTATGAGCGTGGAATTATGCTACTACCAGAAAGATGGCAAAAGGTGTTGGACCAGAACGGTCAATATATAACTTAATAAAGTATTTGTTTATTATACGAAAACTGTCTTTCATTTCCACAAAAAAAAAACGAAATGACTCCGAACAACCCTATAATATAACCAACACAAGCGCGTCTACGTTACAGTACAAAAAATATACGCGACACCAGCACCATCTACTAAATATACTGCACACAAACGTAAAGGACATGATCATGTCAACACTTACTTCGTTCGTATTGTCTTTTCCTAGCGTAACCTTATCGTCCTTTAAAAAGTAATAAAATAAACATACATAAATTAATAAGAAACAAAAGCATACGATTGACCGGTACGCCATACGGCACAGCCTATAAATTGTTCAATAAAGCAAGATGATTATGCATATTCCCGTGTTGTGCTTGCGTACAGTATATTTAATTAGTAGCTGTGCTGATACTGCGTATATTTCCGGATTTTAGGATGAGTGCTATGCTATGAGGATATAATTCGCATGCACGCATGCATGCATCGTAATGTGAAAGCTTATTTTGATGCGAAGGTTAGGTGTTTCATTATTTAGAAATGTAGCGCTCCTAGTGACATCGCCGCTACGTCATTCCAAAGTTTTTTAAAAATATTATCTTTGCGTTACATTTTTATATGGTTTTTACATGTATTAAAAATGTGACGTTATAAATACGTTAACAATAGGTATTGTTGTGTTTTAATTATCGTTTCAAATATCTGCATAATGGATGTGGAAATAAGTAATTCTAGATCGCTCTGTTAGCCCATATACATAGGCTGAAATAACGACTTTATTTACATTTATCGCCGGTTTATTTTTATTAATCCCCAATTTTCTACGGTATGCGTAGTAATTAACGTAGCGTAATTTGTTCTTAAAAGGCTTGAAGAAACCGAATTGAATGTAAACAAAACACCTTTTTGTTTGTTCATTACGTATTAAGTAATTTAACTGTGAACATGAGCGTTTCTACGTTCTCAGCAACTTTTTTCAGCATTAAACGAATTGTTATGAGCTAGTCTGAAACGGTTTCTCATTGGCATTCCCAAGGTGATAATTTTCATTCAGTGTTGCGTTCAGATGATAATAATAATAGACATCTTGTCGGATACAATTCTCTATTGTCTATAACATTTCTCTAACGCACTGTATTCATATACGTATACACCTAGTTAATGTACAATAAAATGGAAATGGAATACATAACAAAATAATAAATTTACCTCAAGTAAAAATAAATGGTTGAACAAAATGTTTATACATATTCATGTACAGACACTGTCTTATTATTATTATTGTTTTCTTGCAATCGTGATGTAATTGCGGTTTCTATTCTGTAATGTCTGATGAATTCTTATTATACAGGAGTGCTAATTAGGTGTACGGGGATGAAGAAGTAGCGTCAAACTGAAAGTGAAGGCTACAAGGCCTTAAGGAGTATCCGAAAGGCGATTTTTTAAAAATTACAGGTTAGGTTAGGTTAGATCAGATTAGGTTATAAATATTTCATGTAAATAAATATCAGAAGCGCGTTCGATAACGCACACAACACATAACTGTTCGCGTAATAAAAAGTGTTTCTCGAGAGGTTTCCAGAAAAATCAGGAACTAATCGAAAAAGCTGAACTATTGAGTATATAGACGACACTGGAAGCGGAAGCGGAAGTCTGTCGAATATAGATAGTTTATTCAATCCAAGTGATACAGAATAGTGCAAACGAAACGATTGATAAAAGATATAATCATAGGTGGGACGAAATTCATGAATTGGCAATTATTTACGAACTGACGGTTGCTGGACAATCAAAAATAAACAAGAGAGTTGTAAATAATAGTTGTGAAGCAGAGAAAAGAATATTTACTGATACTTTCCTACAATACTCGAAAGTTAAAAAATTTTAATAACAGTTGTGTTGTGAATCCTTAGATCCCATTTTTGTGAGCCGTCATATTGAAGTATAGAATTATCACATTGATATCACTAGTAGGATATAATTTATGCCAGTTACAAGAAACCAAGTAACAATCATGAAGAAATAAATGAAAATTTTGATGTAAATGCTTGAAGAATTGAAGGAAAATTGAAAACAGATCAGGGGGAATTGATAACGTCGGGGAATAATTTAAGGAGATTTCAAAATAATAAACATGGAGTTAGAAGAACTAAAAGAAGAATTAAAGAGAGTAAGGACAGAAATGTATAATAAAGAAATAAAAGAAATACAAGAAAAATTACATGAAATAACACTCACTCTGAATTGTTGGAAATCTTCAAACTCATTTAGGAAAGTAAGGATGTCGAAAGTAAAACGTTTGATGTAAAAGTTTCCATGGTTCGTCTACCTCAAACAGTTCGAAACTGTAGCGGAAAAAGCCATGAGACGATTTCAAGATCCTTGTGGACCGATTGGAGATGCATTACGGTGATAAGTATCTACAACGGATGTATCAAGCTCAGCATGGTAAGGAAACTCTCCAACGATCAGAAACGAACGTCGCTATTGGATGGTTTGTGCGGTTGTCATATCCTAGTAAACCGCAAGCTTTTGGATAATTAATTATTTAGAATTATCGAAGTTGTAATTTCACTCTTCCGATGGAAGATTTTTTACGATTATATACTAGTAAACCGACTAGTATCCTAATCCAGGAATGTTGCCGATAAGAACAGTTTCTTGTCCTTTTTTGAGAAAAACATCCCGGAGTGTACTCATCGTCGGCGAATACACATGGTGGTCACATTACTGCAAAACCCTGTAAAAATCAGGGAATTTGGTATTTAAAAATCTGTGGTCACCGTGATACAGCGTTGTCTTAGTATTCTTGTTAAATAATTTTTTAGTCCTCAGTACATGCGATAGATATCAGCGAACATTAATCTACTTACTAAAAACCAGGCAACTTAATAATAAAAATTTCCAATGGTTTCAAGTACTTCGTTACTTTTCTGTCAGTAAGTAAACACAGATATGAATGCGACAATAAATAAAATAGATAATTTAATTAAAAACCAGAAGTTTCCTTAGGTTTCCCTACCTACACGCGAACCCTCCTCTATTGTCTATGTTGTAAAATGTCTTTTGGAGTACAGTAACAGTTACTTTACGTGCACGTGACCGATTAATCTCAAATTATTTCGTCGTAACTGTTTCATAGTCAGCGAAAAACTGTTAAATTTAGGAACCTGCTTCGTCAGCACAACCAATGTCTTAATAAATAATTAGTTCAAGTAACTATTAGCATTCGAATTGGTGGAAAAACTAACGCATACTAACATCTATCTTTGTCCTTCACTAAATCAGCAGAAATAGAAAAAAATTGCGGTCACGTATGACTACGTTATGTGTTTATTTAATGCGATGGAACCAAAAAATTACCATCGCTTTTGTTTGTAGATAGCAAACTATATTTAAGTAACATAATTTGAAAGATTTTCCTTTTTTTCTTTCAATAGTAACGCACTGCAGAGATTGGAAATAATAAAAAATAGTTAAATTATTTTGTTTGTTGAAACGATTATGATTTCAGCTTTATAATAGTGTTTTTCTTTTCTCCAGGCTAGCCACTCTAAGGAAAAGGAGGAAAGGTCAGGAAATTCGGTAGTTTATTTAATTGAAATCCCGGATTTTTTATTTGTGAAATGCTTCAACTAGTGCTAAGTATTTGTCAACTGTTATCTTAGTTTACAAGTGTTAGTACCAAGTAATTTATTGGCATGCAGATTCAAAGCTAATGTAGGGTAAAAATGATTTTTTTTTTATTGTAAAAATTATCGATCAAGTAAGATTATGGTCTAAATTTAAACTTAAAGAAGCTTTGCAATTAAGGCGAAACATCGATGATAGTTTTTCCAAATAAAAAGAAAAAACGTTATTCTGCCCTTTAAGGTTTTAAATCTACACTATAATTGAAAAAATGGAGAAAAAACGAAAACTAGAGCAAATAATCTATACAAAAGAATATTTTAGCTTGTGAGCAAATTATTCTAAAGGATGCTGCAATTTATATCATTATTAACTGAAATTGAATGATAAGATTAAGTGGATATTTTATATTGATAAACAGTGATAAAGCGAGAGGAGAGAGTGTTCTGCAAATGCTTACTACTTTATTTCTAGAAAGTTAATTCATCTATTCTTTTAACTTGTAAAGGCTCGTATCTGGCACTATCCTGATGCTACCTATTAGTAGTGCAGAATAAAGCGGACCAACAAAACTAATTAGCGGTGCATTTAGTTATTAAAATAATAACCCATAGACGTTTAATTGTTTGGAATTTTATATTCAAGTTACATCTACTGCACACCTTGAACTACACACTATGTACATCGAACTTGTTTGTATGCTGTCTGCATTGTGATCTGTGTTTGAAATTATATGAATCTCTTTTTCGCATTACATGATCTGATTACAACTATACTTTCCTTATATTAATGTGAAAGTTCATTTTTAATTAACAATCCCACTACAAGTTAATGAGGGAAATTTTTTTTTTGTTGCTGTTGTCACCACCCTTGCCGGGAATCGAACCCGGGGACCTTTGGCTTTACGCACCAATACTCTGACCACTAAGCTACAAGAGGTGACAACAGCAACAACCACAAAACGTACCTACTTGGTCGCAGATTTTCCCTCATTAACTTGAGGTAGTTTGTAGTGGGATTGTTAATTAAAATGAAATTTTCACATTAATATTTGATATTAAACCCTATTAAAATCTACTTTCTTTAATGGAAGCAAACAGTCGCAGGTAATAGTTAGTAAACCATTGCATGTATTACGGTTTCAGTTGGCCTTTGAAAAATGACATGCGTTGTCGATTGTTAATCTATATTACGTATGGTGAAAACTACAGGTCTCTTTACAATATAGATGTTTTATAGAGTAAGCTAGAAAAGGCTGCGATGAGACGTTGTCTTTAATAGATATACTTCGTCTACTTTCTGTAGCGATGTGGCCTTCAGCTTGACCGGCGCAAAGTAGAAAAGAACAGCACTAGGCCAGAAAAGGAAGGAAACAACTCTCTGTCAAATTCTTAACTGGTGAGGAGCGTATAATTCGTACAGTACTTCACGGAAAAATTGACCATTTTATCCACTACAAATTTACTACTGAAAATATCAACGAGATGTTTATTTATATTTGAAGACATATTAAAGGCTTTAACGCTTGTTTTCGACTCGCACTACTATTCATGATTGAATAGCTTTGTATCGTGTTTTAGAATTTGGTGATGAATGCAATTTAGAATCGTATTAAAGCGTATTACTGATTATTAATATTGTCAAAATTTGCGTGGCTCATCGTCAGGTAAATTGCTTATCATGCAATATTGCCTGAAATTCGAAAATCAGGAAATGACTTCGTATTTAGTATTGCTGTTGTATATAATGTAAACGAACTAAACACGGTTCACATAAAACATTAGTTAGCAATACTTAAAAACTGTATGAACAATACAATATAAGTATACAGATTAGGTTTATGAAGGTTATGAATATTATGATTACATAGGTAATAAGTTGTTTGTAAATTATTACATTGCAAAAAGGTAAACAAAATATTAGGTAGGTATTTTGTAATAGTGTTGTTAAGAGTTCCATTGCAAATAATTTTAATAAATAATATAAAATTTATATTTATGTAGGCTTAATGGAAGTTACAAAATGGAACTTTAATAAAACCATAACAACTGTATGTACACACTGATGAATTTAAAACACATACAAACCTACGTTAAATAATTTTTCATTTCACTGATGTTGGCTGCCTAATATTCGAAAACTAATAAAAATTCAATAATCGTTATTTGTGTGAATTACTGTATATCTACAGATTTATTATAACTATGTTATGGTTTAGTTCATTACATTTGTTTATTTATTAGTTTGGATATATAATTATCAGTTATCCGCAAAAAAATAAATTATTACATGAATGTTTGTCAGAGAATGAGCAGTAGAAAGGATCGAATGACTTGCAAAAAATTGTTACGCTAATCTTTGCCAAAACAATTAGCATCAATGTGCAAGATCCCATATCCCATCCGTTATTAAACCATAATAGTTGACCATCTTCACATCTTCAAGGATGTAAGGCACGGAAGAATGATGTTCTATACCTAATACATACAGGCGGAGATAACTTCATCCTCATAAGGTCGTCAGTCCTGAGACTGATTGGACACGCACCTCCATTCCTTCCTATCCTGAGCTAATCTTCGCATTTCCCTAAAACTACCATATCATATCCTTAACTATTTGCGAACAGTAATCTAATCTAGGTCTACCTCTACTCCTCTTAACTCCTGTTTCTGTCTCTAATAAGTCTGTGTTTAGACTTTCATGCCTGAGAAGATGTCCTGCCAACCTATCTCGGCTATTTCGTATTGACTTCCATAGAGTCCTATGTTCTCCAATTTTTTCTAATACCTCTTCATTTTTAACCTTCTCTATCCACGATATCTTCATCATTCGCCTGCAACACTGCATTTCGAACGCTTCCAACCTTTCCTTTTTTGCGGCGCCCACTGTCCTTATTTCGTATCCGTACAACGTCGCGGCGCTCAGAACATACACCTTTAACAATCTTTTTCGAATTTCTAAATTAACCGTTCACGAGCATAGAAGTGACTTCTTTTTATCGAAGGCGAGTCGACCCTGCGCTATACTATGCTTTATATCTCTACTACTTCTTCCGTCCTGACTTATCTGACTTCCCAGATAGCAAAAGTCAGCAAGTTATTCTAATTTTTCGTCTCCTATCTTTATGTTCGCTCTTTCCCTACTTTTTCTACCCTTGCATACCAGTACTTTTGATTTGGTTTATTTATTTCCGTGCAATACTATTCCACTTCCATTTTATTTAAAGCTGTCACTAACTCCTCTTTGCTAGATGCTAATCAATTTTCAAGTATATTTAACATTGTGTCCCATTTATCATTGTCAAAAGCTTTTACTAAATCAACGCGCATTCAATAACGTTATTATTATGAATTATGACTGCTGAAAAACGTCATGTTGAATTACTACAAACAGTGCAGTGAACGCCATCTATAGAAAATTATTACATTTTGTAAATTTATAAATGTTCAATAAAGTCCATAAAAATACCGACTTGTCGAACTGAAACCACTACGCAGCGTTGCTATTGTAGGTACCTCCCCTACTTGGTAGGAACGTAACCAGACGTGGATATGGACCTTGTCGAGCATATTTCAACCCCACAAAATGTAGCAGTCTTCTACAGATGGCGTTCGTTGTGCTGTGTGTAGGAATTCTTAAACGCTACCTAAAGGCAGCAGGTACAGTTGGATCTGCATCGGTCGGTCCGAGGATTTCGTCCTCGGGAATCCGACACTACCCAGTCGTACGGACGGCTTTTGTAGATTTCCCCTCTTCCACGAAAGCATTAAAAAAAAATCTGCATTCCGACGAGATTCAATGTAATGGAAATCGTTATCTACGTGTAATTTGTAGGTATTCAGCAAAATCATTATCCAGTTCATCTCTAATTTTAATATCAAATCTGCTGCGTCCTTTCTTTTTTTAAGTATTTATTTTGCTTGTGACCAATACAGAATACGTACGGAATGATTTCAAAGCATTTAATATTCTTTAGGACTTCTTTTTTCGGAATACAACTCTTTTTCCTATGTTTTGTTGATCACCCAGTACTACTACTAGAAAAGAAAATCGAATCGCGCAAACGCTTCACATCTCATAAACACGTGGCCTGTTTGAATTTGAACGTTACCTACGACAATTTGAAATCGTTTCAGTTGGTGTAGCTTTGTGTACCTAGTTCTTGTTTGATCGGAGATACTACGCGACGCAGGCGCACGTGACATTGGTTGTACAGATAGATATGAATGGGTGAGTTATTATCGTATCCAATTGCAGTTGAAAGGGAAATTGCGCAATATTGTACTTTCATTGTAGCAAAATGGAAAATTTAGTCGAAAACACAGTGATAAGATAAAGCAACATTTTAAATTAAAATCTGTTATCATTTGTTACCCAATATCTTATCAATTGATCGACTTATTTATTATTTTAAGATTACATTGTCTGACAAATGTTTTCTATTTTTAATGTTCTTTTAAAGAGACACATGATAATTTTCACAAATATTTAGGCAGTTTTAAGTTTAATTACATAAACGATTAACCAAGTAGGTAAATTTTCATGTCAATGTCAATATCAAAGTCAGTGTTAATTTACAGTATGTAATCAGTTTTTTATTCTATGAAGATTAGTGCTTGTTAAACGGCCATCACATAATTTCCTAAATTCTGTTCAGATAAAGTTGTTCAGAAGTTATTGATTTTGAGGTACCGTAGTTTAAAATTTGCCTTATTTTCAGTTTCACAATAATTTGTGACATTAACAAATGTCATTGACTGTAGGGCCGCTTCTGGAGCCGGTGACATTGAAAGTACCGTCATCTCGGAATTGTAATATTTTTAGAAAAATTGATATTTGACAATTATACGAACAAAATGGCCTTGGTACGCGTTAATTTACTTAGCCGAAAGTATATTTAAAAAAAATATTTATAATAAAAAAGAAGAAATATTTCACCATCATCGCTAATTTTAAAAAAATGTGTTGTTTTCGACAGCAGATTTCTTAATTTAAAAGAAAATGATTTACTTACCAATTTTTTTAGGCTTACCAATTGTTTTTTAGCCTAAAGGTCATGGACATACTTACTTAAAGGGTGTGAAAGAGGATAAAATTTCACCATTATCGCGAAGACACTTTTTTTTTAATTTTACGTGTTTTAATGTGATTAACAAAAATATCTTGGTATGCATGTCTAAAAGCTGTATGTATCTGGATGTATCTGGCATACCAATTCTATTTTATCGATTTCCCTTACATCTATCTTCTATATATATATAAATGAATTGCTATTCGTTAGTCTCTCTAAAACTCGAGAACGGATGGACCAATTTGGCTAATTTTGGTCTTGAATTATTTGTGGAAGTCCAGAGAAGGTGAATAAATATAAATGTTGTTAACTATCTTTCAGATTATTTGCCACAAATTATTATTTTTTTNGGATTCCTTTTGTTTATTTTAAGTTTATTTTATACAACAGTTTAGGTCTGTTATTTATCGATTGGGGCAGTACGAAGTCTGCCGGGTCAGCTAGCTATATAAAAATCACCAAGGTCAACAATTTTATTTTCGAAGAAATACTTTTACGAAATAATTATTATACAATTGTTTAAAATATTCATTATTTTTAAAATTTAAATAAACTGAAAGAATCATTTTACTTGGTTCCTTTTTTTATATTTATCCTCATGCATGTTTACTCTAAAATAAAATTATTGAACATGGTGGAAACTGATAAAATAGAATTGGTATGCCAGATATTTCCGGTAGCTTTTAGACATGCATACCAATATATTTTTGTTAATTACATTAAAACACGTATAATTAAAAAAAAGGTGTACGCGATAATGGTGAAATTTTATCCTCTTTCACATCCATTAAGTAGGTATGCCACGCCCTTTCGGCTAAAAAAATTGCTGAGTCAATAAATTAACAAATTTCCTATCGAATATAGTACAATTCTTCAAACTTCGCGAAGATAGTAAAACATTTTTTTTTTTGTTATTATAATTTTCTTTAATATACTTTCGGCTAACCCAATTAACGCGTACCAAAGTCATTTTATCCGTATAATTATCAATTACCATTTTTTTTTTAATTTTACATTTACAAGATGATGGTACTTTCAAAGTCACTCGCCTATTATGTTTCTATTGCGTTTGTCATTTTTCGCCAGTTTAGGTAAATGTCGTTCAAAATGTTCTCAGAAGAATTAGTTGTAATAGCTGCTATTTTGGACGAAGATTATCAAATGGCCCAAAAGCGAAAAACAAAGAATAGAAGGATGTGGGCGTATCGATATTAACAGATGCTGTATTTAAATGATATGCTATTTTTAAGTAATTTTATTTTGATGCAATTCAGGGCAAGTTCTATCAAAGAAATATTGCATGAAATGTATCGGTATCAGAGCGAGATGGGACCGAAACCGGCGCGATAGCGTCATTGTGAATTGTTTCTCTTGTAACAATATTTTACCGTACCAAGAGCGGATCTATAGCTTAACTCAAGCCTAAATAACATACGTCGAGTGCGCAATTGCAATAGGAGGTTTGTGTGGAGAATATTTTAAAAATGGTTACTATGTATGCTGGTAAATGTGTCAACGTATTCTAAACGATTATTTTATGAAACGGTCATTAAAAAAAGTAAAAAAAAATATTGCTAATTTTATTTACTTATTATATTTGCGTAAAAATAGTCGAGAGTGCAGGTAAAGAATGAATTCGAATAGCTATAACGCGTTAACTTTTCATTCAAATTGGATAATGTTTTTTGTCATTGAACCTGGTATGTAACATTAAACCTATGGCTTCTAAAATCCCAATTGTCAATTTTTTATCTCCACCATCCTGCGCCTCCACCGTTTCGTTTCAATATTCTTACGAAGATGAAAACATTGACGAAGTGAAGAAAATAGTATTGACCAATCGTCGAATCACCGTTAGAGAAGTAGCTGAGGACCTAAACATATCGATTGGTTTCTGTCATTCGATTTTTGCCAATGATTTGGACATGAGACGGGTCGCCGCGAAATTCGTACCAAAATTATTCAATTTCGACCAAAAACAGCATCGTGTTAACATTGCTAAGGAGCTATTTAACTGTCCGCGACGACCCAAATTTGCTCCATGCTCATAACTGGTGACGAACCATGAATTTATGGTTATGACGTGGAAACCAAAGCTCCATTATCCCAATGGAAGAAAAGACGAAAGCCAAGACCGAAAAAAGCGCGCCAACTTGGGTCGAATGTAAAGATTTTTCTTACAGTTTTCTTCGATTTCAAGGGCGTGGTGCATCATGAGTTCTTGCCACAGGGTAGAAAGGCCATGATAACGCCCCTGCTCACACATCGTTGCTTGGGCGCAAATTTTTGGCCAAAAACAACACACTAATAATGCCACAACCACCGTATTTCCTGGTCTACCCCCGTGTGATTTTTTCTTGTTCCCAAAACTGAAGAGGCCCATGAAAGCTTCGAGGATTGGAAAAAACGTTGGCACAAGTGTGTAATATCTGGTGGGGATTTCTTTGAAGGGGGCAAAATAGATATTAATGAATAAATAAATAATTTTTGAAAAAACACAAAATGCTCGTGCCCAAACATCTAGGATTATTCAGCTCAAAAAGTTGAGAAAGAATATTATCATCAACACTAGGCAAATTGCCGGAAATTATACGGAAAGAATTGTGCAAAAAAATGTTTTTTTGTATTTTCTTAAATTAACAACAGCATAGGAAGGTTCCATATTATGTTATTTTAGTTTTCAGTGAACAATGGTGTGTCGTGTTTGTTGTAATACAGGCTCGACATTTATTTTTCAATTTATCTACAACTTGACAAGTGTATTACATATCGCAGAAACCGGCGTATCTTTTACGCTTAATAAACTTGTGGTTACATGTGACTGGTTTATTTTGTATATATATATTTTTCACTTACAATATCGTCGAATGTTTCCACGCAACAATATTAGGTTGCTGCTACGGTTTCATACAAGCGGGATATTCCGTATATATACTTAAACGTCGTGTAGGTGAGGTTTTTATTATTATTGAGGAGGATGATATATTCCATCTGTTCATCAATTATGTATAGATATCAGTAGCCTCACAACTCTTTCCTCCTACCAGCTTTAAGGCCCCTACACAGTCTAGAGGGCCAATTTAGCAAATTGGGGTCTGCATCCACACATGTCAATTTACATTAAATGCCTGATATTTTAAACTAGTAAACCTCTAACATGACGCATGTACATGCATTTGAGTTAAATTTTCATAATTTTATTCGCGTGACAAAAGAAATTCATTTTTATTAGTTACTAGCGACCCACCCCAGCTTCGCAAGGGTTCAATGCTGATACTTAATATACTATTGAATGTCTTTATATACAACATTTACAGCTTTTTTGTCATTAGATAATACAAAGTGGCCCCCCGGCCGGTACCGCCGCAACCGCATGTCCCTGCATTTTAAATCTGTAATATCTTCGAAAATATTCATTTAAATTACATGCTGTAAAGAGCCATATTGATCTATATTGAATGCACAATGTATTTGAAAGTATTTAATTGGACAAGGATTAATGCTGTATTGCTTAGAATCGTTTCGTAAATAAGGCATTATTTCTAGTAAAAAGTAAAGGATAAAAAATGGTTATTGTGGGTTATCTCTAAGAGATAGACATATACCATCCCGGACTTTTTTGTAGACCTTTTTAAGATGTACAATACTGTAGTATATTATTTTGATCTATCTCGTAGGGTTTAGCCAGCGTTTGCAATGTAAGTGCAAAAAATGTGTTTATTTACGACATCACATTAGAAACCTCTAAAATTATCCGTGTTTCTCTACTATATTATGCATGTATTATACATACAGGGTGTCCCAGTTATAATAATTAAAAAAAAAACCATGGCTTCCTGACACAAAATACAACAAAAAAGTGTTATACAATTTTTCAATCCACTGACAATTGAGCTCGCAAATCGTCTTTGTAAATTTGAACGTACAATTTGTTTCATTACGGACCTGGATCTAAGCGACCAATGTCGTTCAGCTGATCTAGTGTGGATGTAATAAGTACCTCCCGGGAAGAAGCCGAATGCACTTCCACCTTGTAAAAAAAAGGTAAAAGTGAAAAAGAAATGCGTACCTTTTTAAAAAAATGTTTAAATTGTCCGCCATTCGCTTCAATGCAACACTGACAGCGACGTACCCAGTTGCTGCGAATTTTGGCCCAGATACCGGGAATATTTCGAATTATCCGATAGGCATTGGTAATGTAACTCACCACCAAGATTGAATAAGAACCGTACTAGAATGCACTATCACACTACTAATTGTCCTTATTGTAATAGACCACTAAATAAATAAACTAACACTAACAAACAAGTAAATTCCACAACAATCCAAAGCGAACTGAACAACCTGTTAGAATCTACAACATTATGTGCCTTATTTTCGAGTCACTTCCAGCAGTGTAATTATACGAGGTTATATCAATGCTTAGCTTTTTACATTTAATGAAAACAAAATAACCAAAATTGGTCCTTCTGGACACACCCTTGTATTACCCCACGTGGGGTTAATGAGCCCTGCCAGGCAAAAGTAACGTTTAACACATGTGAATGGTCAGAGTAGGTCTGCATCTTGTCTCAACTTTTACAACCATAACACATACATTTGTTTTCGTACACTAGTACGTTATGTTACAAACTTTTACCAAACGCTGGGTGGTGAGGGTTGTTTGTGCACCGCTTCTAACTATTCCGTAGCTGTTAAAATTTCTTTTCTATTTAAAATAACATAATATTCGACGTCATGGACTACATTAGGTCCACTTCAGTTTACGATCATGGGATTTTCGATTGTGATAGGTACATAGTTTTTCTAACGTGTTTAAGTCATCTAATCGACCTTAACGTGAGTGCATTTTCTTCGGCTGATCCGTAATATCACCCCAAAAACCAGCTGATTCCGACCTACTGAAGGTGAATTTTTCTACGATCAGCTGGCAATCGTAATTAATTTGCGATTGTGCAGGGCCGGCATCGAAACTGTTATAATTTTATAATTTTTTATTTTGTTTCAAAAGTCAAAAGTGTTATAACATTTTATGTTCCAAATGTCCGTAGGAATCTGTGGTATAAATATTAATTATTATAACTGGGACACCCTATATAAACCTTCCTCTTGAATCACTATCTATTAAAAAAAAACCGCGTTAAAATCCGTTACGTAGTTTTAAACAACTAAGCATACATAGGGACAGACAGCGGGAAGCGACTTTGTTTTATACTATATAGTGACTAGAAACTTTGCACTATAGCTTATTAGGTCCTGACCTGTATTGCCCCATTCAGTCTCAGTTATGAAAATCCCTATTTTAAGCTAAACGACATTGACGTGGATGCCTTATCGTATCTGGCCTTTTTCAGTTTTGTCTTATCTTACAATAATACGTCACGTCGTATTTGACCTTAATTTATGCTTTAATCATGGGAAAATTCATTGTTGCTAAAGCACATTGGAAGTTAGTGAATTTATAACAATTTAATATTTGAAAGGTGAGAGGTTTACCTGTAACAGAAAAAATTGACATATGGTCTACGAGACAAAAAGTTTGCAGCCATTGCTCTATCTACAACATTCCGATGCAAACACTACTATGATGGAATCGTATTCTCATTCGACATGCATATGCATAGGTGTACGTTTTAGATGGCATCGCGCGGGAATTATAAAGGCTTGCGCCCATGTATCAGGCACGGAACGGAAATACACAAAATACGCAACCATTTGATACTATAGAATTGGCATCATGGTTTCACTTTCATTCGAACTATTTTTACAAATAATCATATTCATTCGTAAAGGGCAAGTGTCACAACCTTTTTAGTGTTCCCATATAATGCTAAGAAACTAAGTATTTTCAGGAAAAAAATGTGTTTCATTTATTAGTTTTCCCTAAGTAGTGTTATAAAATTCAAATCTTATCATTAATTTTGCGACTAATTGTTTGTAGTACTGATCGATTGGCGCCCAATTGTCGCCTGTATGTTTATATTAAAGACATGCTTTCCCATGGTCTAATTCGGAGGAGCGGAATGAAAACGGTGAGAGTGCTTTGCGAAAATGTTTATATAATATGATTGGTCAGACGACCCGGGAAACCGAAATTAATTAAATCAGATTGGTTGGAAGAGGTGTGAATGGAATGGGAACGGATCATATAAAAAACTAAGGCGCATGATGAAAAAATTGTTCTTATGCAGTGTAAATATACCAAAAGGTATTGTTTGTAGCCGTTATGACTTTTATTAAACCACTAAAATAAAAGGGTGGTGTATTATTTTGTTTCTCCGTTTCAGTAGTTAAAAAGTTTCCTGTCATCCTGCAGTAAATCATGAAACAAATGAATGTGTTAACCATAAACGTGATGCTTCGAACATATCTATAAATGAATCCATTTCATTATCGTTTATTGTAATAATGTTCTTTTGGCGTTAGTAACAATAAGCTAAATTCTGCGAAAATACCGTGAGTCCGTTCCGTGCTGTCTTTCCGATTCCAGTGTATGTAGTACCTTAAATCGGGCAATATATGAATAATTAAGTTTTTCCTGGTCTTTAGTTGAATAGTTTAGCGAAATATATTTACTGAAGATAGTGATTAACTTGAATGTATAGATAGATAGTGTATTTATTGAAAGCGAAAAAGTGTATTGAAGTAGGTACTTCTGATACAAGAAAACGGCATTTTAACGAACGACAATAAATTGTGAGAGTATGCTTGAAATTGTATTGTGAAATTGACCGATATTATCACAATGGTTGTGTTCGCGAGCAAGGCGTGGTCACCGTGCAAGATTTATAATGTAACGAACCTGTTCCTTTTCTTTCAGTTAATTCACCTGGCAGTTCTGTTGGCTGATAAATAATGTTGGCGTATGTACTTATATTAGTAATTTTACGCTCTTTATAACCGTTTTTAATAAACGTATCTTTTAAGTTAAAAAAAAAATGTTCTTATTGTTCACGAAGATATAATTTTCAGAATTTAATGTTAATGTTGTAATCAAAGAAATACTTCATTTTATAAACTATAAAAGCGTATATTTCTAACCATGTATTAGCGCGATAAAAAGTTTTCTTTACTGTGTCACCTTCGTATAAAAAAAATTTACATTAACGTTTTAACTTTTTTGTTTACTCGTCTATCGTTGTGCTTCGAATAGTATTAATAGGAAAGGGAATTAAAGAGGTAAATCATAATGTCAAATCCACACTCGAATCTCGAGTTTAACTTAAATAGTTTAAAATAAATGTAAAACAATCACTTACCCGTGCATGTCAAGGGAACAAAAAATATTTGCGTTAGAAAAGATATCGAGTTATACAAGTTTGAGTTACAGAAATTTGACGGAATAAGTAAAAAATATTGACAGTAGAGTGAATTATGTGCCTTACCAGTCATGCTGCCTACTTTCCGCATTTAGAGTAAACTGATGTTTTAGTTTAGATTTTCACTAAATAAATTTAAAAGTCATTGCCTTCTGTCGGTTAAGTTATGCAAATTATCAGCTGTAAAATGATTCGTTACGCATTGATTCATGTGCTTATTTGTCATTTTTAGCAAACGAAAACTTTCGTTTTCGATTTACGTAATGTAACAATAGTAACAGTTTCTTTTGTTGTTTCAGGATCTCGTTTTGTTGTTTGAATCGTTCAATCGTGGATCTTTCAAGGAATGGCACCTTTACGGACGCGTCAGGTGCTAGTTTGGGCAGGTCTACCACTGACAATTCTCCTCACCTATTTGTGGTTCAAAAAAAAAAGAACTGTACTACGAAGTGACCCAGGGAAAAAGGTTCAGAAACAGGAGACGAAAACACTAGAAGAAGAACTAAAAGAGGCTGAAGCGTCGGCCGAGGCGAATCTTACGACACCTTCTAAGACATTCTCGAGATCGCTTTCTGGCGTTGATACCGATCCGATTGACATCGTGTTCCCACGGGAACTGAGGGCTAAAAAGCCCAGTCCAATAATCATTTCTGACGAGGATTTGGACTTGGAAATCGAAAAGATCAAATCTATGAAGTCAGATCCGTATAGTAAAAGAAGTAACAACAGTTTGAACGTATCGCCTTTGAAGTCTACTGCTTCGATTGTTAGCATCGAAACTGTAGAGGAAGAAAGGACTTCGTCCGAATCGGAAAATTCCTCAGTTAAAACCGCCATTGATACCTCAGAAAATAAAGAAAACTGCCAACAAACTGGTACTGAAAGTACTACACCTCCTTGTAGTAGTCCACCATTTCCCGAATTGTCTAGAGTAAGTTGTTCACCTATAAACACACCATCGTCTCAGGAAGGCGGGTGTGATCAGGTAGATAGTACTAGTGAAATCCCAAAAGAGGTAGAAATGACTAAATCGAAGCGACGTTCAAAGACTCCACAGTCTAAAAATTTGACAAAAAACCCCGAAAAAATGACGGAGAGCAGAGCGGAAGAAACTGCAGCCAATATTGATACAGAATTGAATGAAACGACAGTAGAGAAAAAGTTAAGTTCATTACACCTGGAGACGAAACCCAGGTCACCGAAAAATAACCATCATCAAGAAGAATATCACCGGACAAGTTGCGAGCGAGATTCGGCGAATCACAGTCCGGTCGATCTTATGCTGGCTAGTCCGTCCCTTAGTTCAATTTCTGACAATCACAGCGAGGTAAGCTTTTTCTTTTTTTATTTCTGAGGATAATTAGCGTCCTCATACATAATTTTCGGTTGTAATAAGTATAGATATTTTATTGGTAACTACTTTGGCTTTATAATTCGTTTTATTATGTATATAAAAAGGTATTTGGTATTTAACTCATAAAATTCGCTGAAGTCATTACCGAGCGGCACAGCCTAGAGGTTTAGACCGATGCTTTGCTTTCGGAAGGACACTGGATCGATTCCGCGTGCGTCTGTTCTGGTGTGAGTTTTTCTGTGGTTTGTGTAGATCACTTCAGCAAATGCTGGGGCAGTAACATAAGATAATCTTTCACTCTACTGTATTCATTTCGTCCTTGTTATCTTTCTCACCCCAACCACCGCCCACACCTTCCGAAGCCGCCCACCAGCATTAGTAACTGGCGGTAATGAAACATCCAAAAGTTTAAAAGGCTTTGCTTCACTCATTGCGAATGTGACGTATTCAAGAAAAAAATCGGTTGTCTGTAAAGTCGGTTTACTGACGATAGTTGAACGTGACAACGTCATAAGAAAATACTGATGGAATTTTTTAATTTTTCAAAAGAAAATTTTAATTTTATTTGTTTGATATTTTGTATGGAAATAGAGGAGGAGGTAAATGGAAATGTATTATTGTATAGCAGCTGTCCACGCGGACGCATCGCTCACTCAAGTAGGAGAGAGACAGATGTCGAACGCTGCCGAACGCGGAGGCCGATTGTGCTTCTTTGTCGCTCGTTCCACGCTCTCGCTTGCACTTCAAGCCTTAAATGGAACGCCTCAGAGCGAGGTAACGCCGCATGAGTCATGTTTTTTCGTGCGTGCAGCCGGCTCCATCGAATTATAAGACGTTGTCACGTCAAAAACCCTGTACCTACCTATTTGTATATGCGCGTTAGACGTTATATTTACATATTTAATTAGTCGATGCACATTTTATGATAATTATTACGTATTTATGTAAATCATGTCTTCGATTATGTATTTAAACATTACCGTGCAGTGCTGGACCCTACTGAGCAGGGTGCGAACTCGCTCTAACATTCAGCAAAAAGCGACTACCGCCTAGACTAGAGACACCAATTCTGATCCCACATTGCAACCAGCTACGTGCGTCCTTACTATCGGCCACGCTTTTAACTTTAAATAAATTCGAATTGATTTGTTAATCTTTCCAAGTACTGAATGAAGTAAAAAATAACGTTGTTTGCCTTTCTGTGAAAAAGAAATGACTTTGCAGATATAGAGAAGGGAATTGAATTTTTTGAATTTCTGATTATTTTACGTTATCTCACATATATATTGATTAATTTTGTTACATAACGTTCACTTCCTGCTATTGGAGTTTTGCGATACAACAAACAAAACAATTCATCGAGTTAAATTTAAGTGCACAGAGTGATAGTAGCCGTAGCGTCGTTAGTTCAACTTGTTGCGGTTGTGTTTTCATTTTTTAGTTATGTGGTCATGTTTATGTATCTGATTTGCAAATGTTTTTAACTTTTGTACAATATTGTGAGCAAAAGTTTGTGAAATATGTTGTTCTACAATGTGTAGTAGTGCCCGTTATCGTTCATTTTTTCTACAAAATAAGTGGTCTAAATTCATTATTATGCTGCTGAAAGAGGATTCAATGGTACAAACTAAAATTTTATCTATTGGTAGAATTAGAAAAACAAAACAATTTTTCGTTAAAACTTTTTTCTTACGGTGTCTCTTTATCAATATTTTTCACCTGAACGAACTTTTTTTATGAAAAAATACAATTTTTGGCAATCAAAAGGAAGTACAATAATACTTAATTGCTCACACAAACTTATTAAAAACAGTTTCTGAATTGTTATTTGATACGATTGACTTTGCTGTTTAGTAATTAGTTATTGCTAACTTATATGTAATATACAGAGTGATTTATTTATGCTTAGGCCAATGAGGCCTGGCCCTAGGCAGTAAAATTTTTATTTTCAGAGAAGCAGCAAATATTTTTAAATAAACGCGATTAAAAAAAAATATATCACACCTTCGCTAAATCATTCATTTTCATCGTGTGACATGAAAAGAAGAAATGCCGACAGAGAAATGTAAAATTTTACGTTCGGTAAACGTTTTGCTTTACCTGGGTAGTTAGTTAGTCAGGTCGCACATCTAAGATACAAATGTTGCACCACAAATGTGTCGGACGACATGTAACGTTCGTTTGTTATGTAATTAAGATTCGTACACTTGAGATGCATTTGCCAGTCGAAGGTATTTAAGTCCGTGTAGAATTTGCATTACTTACTGTTCGATATTTGTTGCGACATGTGCCTTGAAAGTAAAGATAAAAAATGTAGACCATTGCCGTGATCCTCCACTAGTGTGATAGGATGACCCACTAAAAAGGGTACGTCTAATTTACGGTATAAATATTTAGATAATTTGAAATTCAAAAAATTGTAATGTTATATTATTTTGGGGAAAATAAACACCTGCAAACAGAAAAGCAATTAAACGTAAAATACAAAAATTTATAAGGTTATAAATATTAGAAGTTTCAAATACTGTACATTTCAAACTATAATGGTTACCATTTCCGTTTATTTCAGGGTTCTAGTGATAGTGGAAAAGGTGGCAGTGATGTAGTAACGCCTCCCCCCTCCAGGACACCTGCATGCGATGGATCAGTGTCCGGGGATGTCCCCTTGCACTCGATATACGAGTTCCTAATACCTCAAAACCTCGTTGGTAGACTGATTGGACGCCAAGGCACTTTTGTCACGCAGATCAAGGAAAAGACCCGGGCTCATATTGTGATCAAGAAGCACCCGGATAATCCCAAGTTGAAAGTGTGCCAAATAGAAGGTGAGTCATCGTTTAGAAACCACATGTTATTTAAAGAAGTTCCTTATTTTCTGTTTATTTGCTTCTGTGACAAACGTGGCGTATTATTAAATAAGCAGGTTCGGTGACCTTTGCATAAAAAAGGGTCAGGATGACACAATATTAAGTGAACAAATTAACAGTTGCATAGCTGTTTATATAGGTCTATCAGTGTATGCTATTATGAAAGGTCTGATACACAGCACATGCCTTTTTTTGTTGATTTGTATTTTATTCAACAAACCTTATTTTGTTAAATTTCTCGGGTTATTAAATTTTTTTATTGCAGAAACGAATTACATATATTTTTTACGATTTATTGTATTTAAAATAGTGTACTTTAGTAAAGTAATGTTACTGTTAACACGAATGCAAACATTAATTGCAATTCTTCAAAAGAGTTCCAAATCCAATTTTTTTTTTATTTTACATAAGACAAGTTCCATTCATGTAAATATTTCATTATATACTTTAAACAATCAGAAATCAGTACCTAATTTTTTCTTCAAATTTTCATGTCTTTCCGTTTTCAATATACGTATATTATTGCATGAATCCAAGGTCAAACTGGGTTAAAAAAATTATACAACTTTTTTTCAAGATACCTTAAAAAACTTATAGCGAAAGATGGTACGCCCTTTTTATTATATTATTCCAAAAATTTCATTGCTGTGTTAGATGAAATTGGATTACGGTCGGGTTAGGTTAGGTTATATTGGTTGGTTGATATTATTTTTCGCATCTACCTGCTGCGCTTCCAATGCCAAATCCCACTTCGTATGCGTTCTGCAATATTTTTTTGCCCCTCCAGCAGTCTCCGTACCCCGATCGACGCTCCAGTCATCAGGTCATCACCACAATTACCATTTCTAGTCTTCACCTCCACCTGCACTTAACAGATATCCGTTTTGAGACTAATTGTTTTACAGTGACATTTGTTCAATATGAATAATGAAAACCAGTTTTCTGGATTTTTGCATCTCCAAGCAAAAACCACGTTATTAAATTTGATAATCTCTTTCAATAAAGAAACCAATATTCAGGTTGGTACATTTTTTATAATAACAGTAATACATTTTTATAGTTGATGTGTTTTTTGAGTTGATAATGACCTCATATTGAATGATATTGTCAAAAGTAGGTTTCTATATTTCCAGCTCTGAATAACGTACACATTTTGCCAATACCAAAAAAGATACGGTAATTTGTTCCAAAATAAACTGTGCTAACCGCAGGTTTGTAGCTTTTATAGTTTACATGCTATTTGGTCTCATTCAAACAACTGAAATCGTGTTTTTTTTCAAAAATGTAAATATATACTGGGTGTTCCATTTAAATTATTATATTAAAGGATGAAACCGCCTTAGGTAAAACTACCGTCTATGTAATGTTAGTGACCTTTGCACCCGTGCGATAAGGTCGGTCTAGCTGTAGCAGTTTTTTATTACATTCATAAAGCTCTGGAATTATTTAATTTTTGTACTACAAAGTTCAATAGATAATACATTTGCAAGCTAATAATTGAATTAATACCTACTTTATTAATAGCTTCCTTAACTTTTTTAATGGAATCTGTCTAAAGACTTATCAGTACAGTTTATTGCTCGTCTTTATTGCTTTTTAAAGAGCGGTATACTTTTATTTTTGTTATTAGATAACTAAATATTTAGCTTATACCTTAATTTATTGTACGTTTACCACAAACGCCTCGTATCAATAACAATAAAACCAAGTTAGGTTCGTTAATTTCTCAATGTCGGTCAAAAAATGATGAGAACGAGAACGTATTGCGAATAAAGACTAAGTATCTGATAATAAATTAAAAATGTATTGCATGTGATAAAATATCAAGTAAGTAATTGATCGATATCTCTCTTCATTTTGTCTCTTTATTTTGTATTTTATTTTCACTTTGGTTTTATAAAATAGGTAATTTTTTATACTTTTGTTAAATGTGAATCCAGGCTGGATTGTATAAGATACGACCTATCGTATGGGTCTAAAGGTCACTAACTTTATGAATCAAATCATGAAAAAACAGGAACAACGAAAATGTACTATTACGAAAACTATACCTGGAAATAAGTTGAGGAATTTCCACTTTCTCTTGATTTCTCGAAATAGTTCATCAACTTTCAACACACTTGTTTTTGACAAAAAGACAAAAAGTTGGTTTTCATTAGTCATATTGTCACATTAAATTATCAAAGTCACAAAACAGACATTTGTTAATAACATATTCCCTTTTCTTTTATTTATCTTACTGATCTTAGTTTTTATAGGGCATGTTTGCTACAATAAAAGATGCTGCAACGAAAGAAAAACTTAAAAGTTTGTCGTTGATAAGTCGTATTGGCTTGAAAGTTTTTGTACAGTCGTACTGGCTGGCTGGAGGTAAAACCAGCCAGTTATTGGAGACTGTGAAAGTACACTGGACGCCTACGACACTGCTTTCAATTTCAATTTGAATGCTGTGAAACAAATGTTCAGAACATTAATTTTTACTTCTACCGCAATATTGTATTATCATATTTTATCGGCAACATTATTTTACTCAGAACGCGCTGCAGAAAACGTTGTACTTTTTTTATAAGGTAGCAACACTTATTTTTTGTACTTTTTGTTCAATTAAATTGTTATGAACTATTAATCTTACTCACGTTTTATTGTTACAGGTACACAATTGGAAATTGACACGGCACTAGAAATGATAAGGGATAAATTTCCTGAAAAACGGTACCCCGAACTGACTCTAGAACAGGTTTCATTTTTACCGCCCGTCTCAACAGTTCCTCTAATACCTGAACATTTATGCGTAAGTTGTTTTCTATACGTATAAACCCTACAAATTGTAAGGTTTAATATCTAACATTATCGTGAACATTTATTTCATTACTACACATGTTTATACAATAAAAACGTATTTGTTACATAACGAAATATTGTTTGTTGCAGTTAAAACTGATAGAAGGAATTAACAACGACACCATAGTGAGTTGCATGGTAGCACCTAACCACTTATTCCTGCAACAGCCCACACATCCCACCTTCCCCAACCTATTGATGCTCAGTAATTGTCTAAACGCATGTTATGCGGATGCCAGCTCACCCCTTCTGCCAAACCCCATACCAGGTATGTAGAATGTAGAATTAAAGCAATACAAAAGAAATTCAGAAAGAAATCAATATCAGAATTAAATTTCTTTAAAATAAATACGAAAATGTACTTTTTTATTTTCCAGAAAACACCGTTTGTATTGCACAATCCTTGGGTGCGTGGTATCGTGCGTTAGTTTTATCGACCGATCTGGAAAACGAAGTGTCTTATGTGAAATTTTTAGACTACGGTGGCTATGTAAATATACCAAACAGTGAACTCAGGCAGATCAGAGCCGATTTCTTGTCACTTCCTTTTCAAGCGTCTGAATGCGTTTTGGCAAACGTAAAGCCTATTGGAGGTAAAGTTTTCCCTTATTATTATTAATATAATTGTATTCTGTTAATTTATTTTTAAAATGTAATTTAACCCTTATTGCTAATCGTACAAATTACCCAATTTTTATCAGTATAAAGTTTTTTATAGTAAGTAGAATGAAATCTATCAGAATTTTATGGAATATAACTCCCCACTACATTAAGTTGCGAAGTAATGGAAAATAAATGAATTCTCTTGAGGCTGCGTTTTATGAAAAGCGTAGGCATCCTTAGAAACTAAATACAATGCTTATATCATCTGTTGTTTTCAAAATTAGTGGTTAAAAGAAATCCCGATAAAGAGTCGCACGTTTTATGTATCAATAAAAATAATTAATGATTGTGCATTTAATATACTGTCAATTGAGGACACTTCGTCTATGGCATTATGAATTCTAATATTTTAGTGATAAATTGCCAGTGCCATGTTTTCGTTATTAAAACAGGGAATAAATAATGAAAGAAAATTACTTGTAAAAGTAAATTACAGTATCATTTTTTTATTTAAATTCATAAAATACTTCTAATTTTTTATGAGAATGTCGAAAGTGATTGCTATACCTTTATAGAATTTTTCAAATTTTACAATAGAAATCAATATGCATTAACCATACTTTTAAAATCGTTTAGTATTTTTCAAATTTTATAAAAGACACGTGAAGATACAAACAATCAACACTTATTTTAGCTTGATTTCTATAATTTCTACTTTTTAGAATCCAATATTTTTCATTTTTTTTTAAGACGGTCGGTTCAAAACAGAAGAATGTCATAAAAGCACGATTGTAATTGTGGTACATACTTCATTAAAAATATTATCTACTCAAAAAGTTCAATGTCGGCTTTAACAAGATAATGCTTAAGTATATCGTAATTTTTTTAGGTGATGATGCACTTTGGTTAGATGAAGCTTATACATTGGTGGCTGATCTTACGAAAGGATCCATTCTCTATACGCAAGTGGTGGGATTTGCCGACGAAAGGATACCATTAGTTCATATTTACATCGTACTTGGCCCTCAGGTGAGACATTTTGACTCTCCCATTATTGTTATCATTTTTATTTAATATTCAGTGAACATTTTGTAGAAGGTAATTGGGTAATATTGCAGAATTGTTTCGAATCAGTCTAATAAAACCAGAGGCGGCGTTAAGCGTGGGCGACGTGGGCCACCGCCTACGGCCTCGCGGTACAAGGGGCCTCGCGACTCAAAAATGTTTAAAGCGAGAATAAAACAAAAAAAATATAAATCAATTTTGTTGTGAAACATGTTTTCTTAGTCTGGCAACATTTGCCGCCGACCAGAGTGCGGGGAATCCCCGGTTTATTTGTTTACTTTCTTTACTAGGAAGTCAACCAATCAAATCAAAGTACGCAACGCAGTCGCTAGGCGCATAACAATAGAAACGTATAATTGTGTTATTCAATATTGTTTATTTTTATGACTGTACGTCTGATGTTCGGAAATTTACTGAGAAAAGCTGTTATGACCTGCCAAAAGAGTTTAAGAATAAAAGAGTAGCCAAAAAGAAAAGGATGTTCGATTATGAAAGCAGCGATGAACCTATACAGTCTCCCAAAATCCGGTATCAAACAGATTTTTTTTACGCCATGATTGATTCTATAATAACCAATATGGAATTAAGATTTACGTCTTTAAATCAACATTTTGAAGACTTTGGTTTTCTCTATGATTTAAGCGCGCTAAAAAATATGCCACAGGAGCAAATATTAAAACACTGTAACGATTTACATAACGTCCTGCGTGTGGGTGAGAGCAGTGACTTCCAACCATTTGAATTATATGAAGAATTAAATACAATGATCCCGAATTTACCCAACTTCATTAAAGACGTGAAACAGCTGCTGTCATACATAACAGAAAATAGCTTGAAAGAAATTTACCCAAATATTTACATTGTCATCCGAATTTTATTAACAATTCCGGTAAGTACAGCCTCTGCTGAAAGAAGTTTTTCAAAATTAAAATTAATAAAAAATTATTTGAGAAACACAATGAGCCAAGAAAGACTTTCAGCTTTGGCTGTTTTATCAATTGAATCAGATTTGGCATCTAGGCTGAATTACGATACCATAATTAAGGAATTTAGTAACGTTAAAAGCAGGAAATTTCTGTTCCTTTAATAAAGAAATCTAATGTTTTTTAAGATACACTTTAAGAAATGTATATCTCCACCTTTATATTAACGATTTGTAATTTTTCATTTAATACTTATTAATCTAATTTGTATTTTTATGAATAAAAACTTGGCAGTGTTAATTGTTTTGTTTGTTTTTATTATTTTATAAAATCCGTCTTCAGGTCGCCATAGAACAGGGCCTCGCGAAATCTGTCTTGCCCACATCAAATTTAGTTGTTGCCCCGCCACTGAATAAAACAAATCTCCAATGGTAAAATTAAGAAAATGCTAACTGTACAACTAGTTCAGTTTCTATTTGTAATGTTCTAATAATCAGTAACACATTTTACTATTTACTTTTATAGTTTTTATTGTTATTGTAAAATTCTTCAAGGCGATCGTGAATTTAAAGGGCTACAACTTGCTTTGTGTGACGTCACAAAACCAGGTTGAGAATCGGTCAGCCGTTTCGCAGATTTATACGGAAGTAACGATGTTAATAATACCTCTTTTTTCTTAAATTTTGCGTAGCTTAGAAGTTTTAGAACTATTGATTAACGACATTAGTTCGATTCCGAATTCGTCTGCCCTTTTTATATGATTTATTCGGGCATTGTTCCACAGATAATCTTTCACTCCCTTCCTCATTTCTTCCGATTGATCATTCTCATCTCAACTAGTATCCACTCATTCCTACGATTCCGTAGGTAGACCGATGAAAAACAAAATTAAGTACTGATAAAAACAACTTTTATGCCAAAGTAGAAACAAAAACAGACTGTATTTAGGGTGACACAAATATATACACTCGATACAGCTATCATTTTCTTGCTCTTATCCACCATAGTCCTTTAGTTACTAATATTTTTTTATTTTTTCTTTCAGAGCGTCGTATTTTTGAACGGCGAATTAGTTAATAGAGGTTTCGCAGAGTGGATACCTAGCGAAGACTGTAATAGTATGAGTAACAGCATTGCCGATTCATCGACAACAATAGCGACTGAAGACCAGACGTTGGAAACGACGGCGTAAAGAAAAAGAAAATTTAAAAATTAAGCATTTAACACAAAAATGCATATTTTCTTACTGCGTGCATTCAAAGAAGGACATTATCTAACCGATTGTCAGTTCGATATGATTCGAAGAAGCTGACGAAAAAAAAAACGTTTATAATAATGATGGTCATATGAACTAACCAGTCATTCAGTTCACTCATACATACAAATACACATATACATGCTATACATACACACATATATATATATATAAATATTTAACCAACCAGTTGCTCGCTCATTACGTTTACTCAAATAGATACATTTCATCCCACCAACTCCATTCGTCGGGCACAGCTTCGAATAGGTAATTTTTACCAGATGGTAAAAATTTTTGTGCGAAAAAATGTTTTAAATTTTGTTTTTTATTTTTAATGTCAATAATTCGCAGCCAAAAAATATTTTTTCAACAATTAAAATGTGGATAATAAGTAGCACTTAAAAGTTGATTCTTTTAAACAATGTAATTATACTAGCGTAGTGTTGTCCACCTACGTCACTTATATCAATATTTCTATTCTACAACTACTAAAACTAAGCGGTTAGTGTTCGTTTTATCTTGTGATATAAATATTTATGAATAGATTCATTGTTGATGTGTGTATTTTTTTTTTAGCAATAATTTTGGAGACCTATCTTAATACTATTTTTATTTTGTTATTTGCTCAGGTTTTGGGATATTTATCTCGCAGTTTGTCGTTCATTTATAATATTATGACGGTCGTAGTTATGTTTTTATCCTGTATTTTTTCTGTTGATTATTATTCCCAGGACTTGTTTTGAATTTGTTTTAATTTTTTTTTTCAAATCGCGCCGAAAATTCTTTTTCTTTCGTTTATTATCGTAGTATCATCGTGTAATTTTTTTGGTATGTAGTAACATTAAATGATTTATCCCCATTTGTATAGTTGGGTAATGTAATAATATAGTTATATTTAAGTATTTTAATGGGAAACCTTAGTATTATTCTACGAAGCGCCGCGTAGACACTAAAAATAATTAATTATCAGTAACTATTATTATTACTTACTTATTTACAAAAGCGATAATGTAAAATGTTTTGATTTTGTATTTTAATGTAAAAATTGGTCTAAATGTTAAATTCAGGTTTTGAAACACAGATTTCTTTTTTTTTGTTCATTATCGTACGAAATGTATTTTATATGTATAATTAGATAAAGGTTTGTCTGCTTAGCTTAGGTTTATATTGGTTTTGTACAGAGTGATAAAGTGTAAATCATGTTTTTGACAGTAATATATACTTAAGAAAGAAAATTAATTTTCTCTTAGTTACGTATGTAAAAATTAAACTTTTAACAACATTGTTAGAGGGCCTTTAAATTAACGTTAATGACCTCAATAAGGAATGTATTATAATTAATTACTTAAAACTAAAACTGCATAAAATAGCTTTAAAATATAAAACTCGTTTCCACACTAAGGATTTAGTTAGACTTGCCTATTATATGTTTTAAGTACTAGATCAATTTGGGACTAATGTCATAATCTTTATTCGAACTTACCGATGCTATCGTTTCTACCCGGTTATAGTAATTTTGTATTTAAATGTTGGAAAATTGTACTTGAAAAAATAGTGAATTGCTGGCATTCAATTCAACTTCGTTATTGTCTTAAATATTAAAAGTCAATAACTCAAGTTAAATGATAGTGTTTCTCCCTTAATTCCAGTAGAATTCCCCAACTTTCAGGCACAATCTATTATAGTTTGTGAAATATTCCCTGTGCTTTCGTTTGAATAAACGTATCCATTTCCCTATAGTTAAAAATCCGATAAATCAGAAATAGGCGATTCCGTAATATATAAAACATTAACAGCAATTTGATTATTTTATATATTAAGAATTCCTTAAAAACATTTAATTTTCTGTGTTTCATTTTAATAGCAAAAAATGCTATTTTGAGGTTATTGATAAATGATTCAGTTTGTAAATAATGTAAAGATGGGTTTTGCTAGTTTAATTATATAGTGCAAATATAAATAAGCTATTAAAGTCAGAAATTGTGAAAAACAATTTTTGCCTGAAATTTGAAAACACGTTCGAGTCATCCAGGAGACACTACCATTATTTGTACATAAAGATTTTTGTCTATGGTATATGTACTCAATAAATTCAGTAACTATCTATGATCTATGTCAAATGTCTTCGAATGGTCTTCGCTAATTTATTATTCCTTCTTAGGTCTTGGAGAAGACTGCTACCATTTTTGCTGCCCAGTAACAGAAACGGCGCCTGAAGGTATTTATCCGTAATCCTTATTTGATTTTAAATTGATTGTGTGGAATACGTTTCCATTTAGTAATGTTTATGTTTTAATTGCCTTTTAACATTTATCTGTCATGAATAAAAACGTCACAAAGCTGCATAATTTAATTCGAAAATGTTCAAGAAATTAAACAAGCCTTATGCCAGTTACTATTAATTTAGAAGTTAAACGCAGTTAGTATAATTGAACACACCTATAAATTCTATTATCTATGATCATAGGTATAGAAAGGATTTTCATCTATGGATCTTCCGGCTTTTCTGCGCAACTCTGATGTTTGATCTTGTCATCTTGTCTTGGAGCATTGCGCATTGCAGAGCGTTGGCGGAGAGAATTCGCCATTTTTGCTGTCCAGAAATATAAACTACACCTGAAGGTATTTATTCGTAATCCTTATTCCATTTTAGTTTGATTGTGTGGAATACATTTCTGTTTAGTGAGTGATGAGTTTCAATTATCGTTGCTGAGATTTTTTTAGCGTAAATGACTTCTGAATTATGTTGGTTTCATGCTTCAACATGGGAGTCCATCCTAGCATCTTGCCTGACTAATTTACCGTAAAACTTTTATAGATTCTTGGTTTATTTGAGGTCGAATAATTAAGAATTTGTTAGTTTTTGAATTATGAAAATAGGTTTAGCCGATGGTTGTAGATTTGTCATATTTTTGTGATCACGCCTCGAAGAATTGTCTTCGTTTCATAACCAAAATATTTCTGCCATTAAAATTCTAAATTTCTGTTAGAAAGTTTTCCATTTTGTCCTCGTTGTGAACATTTTGGATTGTAACTTGTTTTTTTTTTCTAAATATAGAGTTGCTGTGAGGTACCTAACACCTTGTATTAGATGGCCAAACTACTTACGATCTAATGTTTGCAGCAGTCAGACTTATTTTTATTCATTGGACACAGGATGATTCCAAATCTTATATTTCATTTGTTTGGCAATAATTCCTACTACAAGTTTTTGCTCTTCTGAATTGTAAAAGTTAGTTATTGAGTTTGGTAGTCTATTATTTGAATGATGGATGTTAACGTTCTTAATATGTATTAATAAATAAATAAAAGATAATAATAGAGATATAACTAATATTACGTTGTTTCAACAGGTTGTCATTTAAACATATTAAATGAGCGTTGATATGACAAATAAGGATTCGAAACCTGAAGAAGTGCAGCACCATTAGAGCTCCCTCCTTTGGACTTAGGGCTGTTTCTGGAATAGGTAAGACATCCGTAATTATTCTATAGTTATGTTTACTAAATTATTTTCAATTTTCTAAATCAATTGTTTTATTTGTTTTGGCAATAATTATTGTAATATTTTAGCCTACTGAATTGAATTGTCAATGTTAAAAAAATACAAATGATACTAATTTCAGGTATTGCAGTTTTTCAGAAAATACTATATGATTCATTCATAGGCTTCATTTCCTCGTCAGTGTTTTTTTCTTATAAGTGTCTACTGTTGGAGGCACTTCTCTATTGTGAACGCTTAGGAGTAAAACTGAAGCATCGAACAGTATTCTTCTAGGTAAGCTTTTTTAAACGTTAATTGTTAAGTACATGCAATACTTGATTCTCATTCTAATATGCGACATGCTAATATTTTCACTTTCTTTAAGGTGTGTTTAATCCCTTCCTTAGTTAATAGTGGAATTAACATAGTTTTTTGTCCATTTCTGCAGATTACCCAACAATTGAGAGAGAATTAAAGTTAAGGTAGATCGTGCAGAAATAAACTATCTACAATGGTGCTGTCTTTCCTTGACTAAATAATTGATTTGCTGTTTCGTCTTCCCTTTTTGCAACATCATGCAGTTAATTTTCAACCCATGAGTGAGAGCAACTGGTTATTTGAATTCCACTGAAACAACAAATTGTCTGCAGTGGTATCCCTCCCAGATATGGTTTGCTCAGCACACTGGAAGACTAGAACGCCACTTTCTACAATTAATTAAGGTGAGAATACATTACTTCATTAATATTAATTGCTTTTTATTAATATGTAATGGCGTTTCTGTTAACCATTATCTATTGTATAAATTGAGGTTATTGTGCATGTATATTTTGATAATTTCTATTTTTCCACAGAGTAAATTGAAATTTATCATTAATCTATGGAATTTCTTGTTAACCTGTTTCTATTGTCTGCATAATAAATTGACGTAGTGTTATTTGACATTTATCTATGTCGTAGATCTTTGGTTGTGATGTAAAATGGCGTCATAGTAACCCTTGTCATTTTATAATTCAGCTGTTTTACTTGCTTTTTGGTGCGTTCTTAGTTGTGTTAAATGTGTTTCTTAATTGATAGTGTAATTAATATATCTTTTTGTCCATTTCTGCAGGTTATCCAACAAATGAGAGAGAATTAATGTTCAGTTTGATCATACTGAAACAGCCAATGTCTACATGGGCGTTGTCTTTCGTGGATTATATTCTTGATTTGCTGTTTTCGTCTTCACCTTGCAACATTATGCAGTTAATTTTCAAGTGATGAGTGAGAGCAACTGAAGATTTATGTGAATTCCACTGAAATAAGAAATTTTCTGCATTGGCGTTCGTCTTGGATTTGATTTGCTTTTCACACCTGCAAACTGGAACATTACAGTCTACAGTTAATTAAGGTGAGAATACTTGATATAATTAATTTTAATTGCTCCTTATTAATCTATTACCACCGTATCTGTTTCAGATCGACGTTGGAGAAGACAAAGATGATCCCGTAGTTAAAATAGTTCTCTATCTCGCATGCTCTATGTAGTAGAATTCATCAAGTTCACTTTATTCAAATTAGTTTTTTATTTTGCATGTTTTTTTATAGTTTATTTTATTTAAATTAGTTTTTATTTTGCATGCTTATTTTTGTTCATTTAATTTGAAGTAATTGTTGATTGTAGATGTTTTTATTATT
>NW_020439017.1:525134-525647 GCF_000699045.2 Agrilus planipennis
TCTTACAGGTATTTTATTTTTAACTTTTATAAGTCGTTAGAATGTATTATATCTTAGATAATTTGTTTATATTGATGTATTGTTGTTATTTGAAATACTTATCTGTTGATGTTCATACGTTGTGTTTATTATAAAAGCTATTAATTTGCAACAGTAAATGTATTATTAAACAAACCGTATATTATTTAATTACAATATTTGCTAAATAAACCTCGTTTTGATGTAAACAGCGTTTTACTTATTAAAAATAACACTAAGACATTATTGAGAAATCTAATTTGTAGTTATAATACTGGAAATAAACATAAATTTTGATAGTACTAGTCCAATTAAAAGTTTCAAGGCCGAACGATGTAGAAAAACGAAAAATAAGGCTGCTATATAGTTGATTCCGCGCTAAAAATTGATACTTTGAAAAAGACCTCTTGCGACTTATGCTCTCCTAATACAAATTTTCAGATTTAACGAAATTTTCAGTTTTGCGTCATATACCAGGGTCGGTCGAAAAGTTAT
>NW_020439018.1:0-2582 GCF_000699045.2 Agrilus planipennis
TATATTTGAAGACATATTAAAGGCTTCAACGCTGGTTTTCGACTCGCGCTGCTGTTCATGATTGAACAAAACTTTTGGCAAGTACTGTATGAAAAAGTATGGTTAATGAACAAGAGTCGAGAGTATAATAAGCTTTTTTCTCCCTACCTACGATTTTGCCAGCGCGCATCCAAGACATTGGAAGGGGCACATCGCTAGAGAAAGTAAATGAAGTATACCTAGAAGCTTATTTATACTGTCATCGATGTATCTGGTAAGGTCTTCATCCATCTCAAACGCTCTCGACCTTCTATTGTTACGCAACATGAACGTGTCGTTTAGTTTGGAACTTCGCCAAACGAGGTTACTTTATCCAAAAATGTTAATGACTCCATAAGCAGGTAATTTGTGAGATTTCAGTGGTTTAAAATAAAAATGCTTTTGAATATCATATTATACATTATATTACGAAAGTCAACACTTTCTGTTTTCTGGGTAAAGTTAATTCAAAAAATTAATGCACTAATCATTGAATTCAACCCTTCAAAAATTCAGTGTCTCAATGCTTGGGGGTTTTCACTACTGAACGGCATGGCCTAGAGGTTCAGACCATTACTTAGCATTCGGGAGGACGCCGGTTTGATTCCGGATACGTCTGCCTTGGTCTAAGTTTTTCTGTGGTTTCCTTGGATCACTTAGGCAAATACTGGGGCAGTAATACTCCACAGATAATGTTTCATTCTCTTCTGTCTTCATTTTGTCCGTCTCAACTTTATCACCCGAACCACCACCCACCCATTCCCACCATTCCTGAAAGCAGGCTGAAGGAGGGCCTTCTGCCCTACCTTCCGGCGTAGTCCGGAGAGACTGCCCGCCCATTAGCATTAGTGGCTGTTGCAAATGAAAAAAACCAAAAGTTTTAGGTTTTCACAAAACAATCTTTGTAAAGTTTGAATAGTAGTTTTAATATAATTCAATTATTTCAACGTTAGTTTCTCATTCGCATATAACGGATTTGTATAAAGTGGAGCACAAATTTGTATCCAAACAAGCACAAAAGGAAAATGCTTATACCGCATTATCCCTTACTCTTTTCCTGCTTTTGAAAATTGTTTGATAGTAAATGCGCTAATAAATAAGTGGCAACTCCCACATCCTTTGTTTCTTCCTTTTGTTAAACGTGTTCTAAGTTCAATCGACGATCTTTTGAGAGTCACGGGCACTAAATCTCCTTTGAAAAAGTCGCTTTGGTAACGGGCGCGTTGCAATTGTTGATTCAAGCGTGCGATAACAATAGCGGTAGTACTCGCAAATTCTACTGTCTGACATACAAAGTTGTTGATTTTTCCAACTTGTTTATAAGCGAACCAAGCAATCGCCTTAGCGAAAAATAAAATACCTGACAAAGTTTAAAACTTACACGATCAACGTGCATGTTACTGTTAAAGCGTATAAAATAAAAACTTTAAACTGTTTGTAAGTTACGAGGGCATACAAGGGCTACATTAAGTTTCCTTTTTTGATAATACAGAGTTTAAAATTTCAAGAACAAGTTTACAACTTTAAACAGCGACTTACATAGTTATTCAAGGTGTATCTATCTACTTCATATTTTTTGTACGACTTTAGTAAACCTAAAATTATTCTCCTTGACGTGTTAGGTACAGTGTCTGGTTACACCAAGTATACCGCCATCTACTGACTACATATCTGTTACTAAGTGTAGTATATTAGCCTTATCAAGGTTCTCAAGGTAAATTTTACAATTAAACTAAAAAAAAATGAGCTATTGAACTTAAGCAAGAACAAGATTCCCTGCTTCACAAAACAAAACACGATATTACTGTTGGGACCTATTCTACTAATCTTATTAATTTAATATATACAGGACTATGTTATACTAACTCCCAATCAGTCGGTAGTCCTGCTCATCTACATCCTTCATAGAGCAACCCCTTTCCTTCTTGCTTATGTATATAACTAGTGGTTACTACGGGCGTTAACATACTACCCACCGAGCCGCATGACCTAATGTTTAGATCTTTGCTTAGCAAAATCGGTCTTGGTCTCGGTCTAGCAAAAAAGCAAGATCAAGACCAAGACTGTCTTAATACTAGCAAAACCAAGACCAAAACCGGACGAACAAGACCAAGACTAAGACTAAGTAGAACGAACAAAACCAAGACCGAACGAACAAGACAAGGCCAAGACTAAAATCAAGATCGAATATGTAAGACTTGTGTTCAGATTTTTTTTAACTTCCTTCTGATAAAACCACATCACTCTGACAGATGACTTCGGCCTCCTTTATATTCTGGCATGGTTCAAAATCATCAAACAATGCTTCTAATGTAGGTTTTCTCACTTGTCTAGGGATTGTTTAATAAAAGGCTCCGGGTAGTTGAATATATATATAATAAACATAATAATGAATATAAACAGCAAACAGCAAAACGAGTAACAAACAGGAACTAAATATATACAACTTATATACAATATTCAATGTATCGCGTCTTCCAAAATACATACGTCTTCGTGTAATCACCATAAATACGTCTTCCGTCTTTTTTGAGCAAAAATGCTCAACGTCTAAATGAAATATA
>NW_020439018.1:8565-61880 GCF_000699045.2 Agrilus planipennis
TTATAAAAATATGAAAATATATTGTTTTTATTTATTCGAACCCTTTGCTGAATAACTCGTTTCACTATTATAAAAATATTTACATCCTTATATGTGAAAATTATGCATAAACAACGAATTATTGTTTTTAAAGTTATTTAATCCTGGTCAACTATTATTTCTTTGTTCTACTAAATTGCATAAAAAAATTTTACTATCAATAAAATTGAACAGTAAATAATTTCAGTCAAAAACTGCTTTTAATCACTCTAAATTTTCTGTTAAAATTTTTTGTTCGAATTACAGAATATTCGAGCAAAAAATTTTTTTATAAAAATTCGAAACCGGTTAAAACCGGTTTTCTGGAAAAATTACTATTCGAAAACCGGTTTTCTAAAATGTCGGTTTTTGTATAAACCTTAGGTATCACATATATATAGTTAAAAATGAAGAAAAAGAATAAGAGTAGTAAATACGAAGAAAAAATAAGATTACTACAGGAAGGGGATATTAAAAGAGAGATATGGAGAAAAAAGTGTTGAGAATTGGAATGGAAAACAAATATGGTCAGCGACGCACCGCCCATATGGGCAAGGTCCTGCGCCTTGCGAAAAATTTGAACAACCTGAATGTCTTTTTAAGGGAATATCGTTCAGCTAAAGGGTTTATTTTATTTCATGTTGTATTTATAATATGCTCGTAGATGCCAAAGAATTAACATCTTGTTTGGAAATACATGAGAAAATTCAAATTTTCAGAAATTTTAAGACCATGAAAGGTAGAAAACCATTTTTCTACGAAAGTGAAGATTAGCCAATTGAAAACCCACAATCAAAACTTCAAGTGAGTTGTTTCTTTGCAGTGCTAGACATTACTCTTGCATGTTTTGATGAAATATTTGAGCAATTATCCTCTCATTCTGTTTTCAAATTTTTGTAGAATAGATTGTGGCAAGTATTTTGACCAAGACCAATTTAATTTTTCTAGAAAGCTTGATGAAGCTTTAACCAACAATGATCGAAAAAAATTTCTGGAAAATTGTTATAAAAATGTGACGTCATCTGTAGTAAATATATTCACTTACATTATGATAAACCATTTATTAACTCGTTCATTCCCAAACATTACTATTACCAAATTCTGTAGCTACAGCTGAGACGGTGGATTAGATTTTTTGTATAAGGTTGTATAAAACAACTCGTATACCAAACCGCACACCCCTAATAATCTGTACGACCGCGTGATGATCGCTACAAATGAAATACGTTAAATCCCCGAAGTTTTTACCTCAATACAATTGTGATTATCCAGGGGATACTCTGGTTTACTTACTAATGTTTACTTAACCTACATTTTTTCCTTTTTATGTATTCTTAATACATGTTGAAGTGTAATTTGTATTGGGGGGCTCAGCTTACATTTTCCATGTAGCTGCAGTTTTTATTGCTGTATATACCACGTTGCTAATTCACGAACAAGACAGTCTTCGAATTGTAATTTGTTGTGGTTTTCTTAAAAAGTCAACCACACTGCTGAACCCATCCTGCGATTCCTTGTTATATCTATTTTATACCCTCCAAAACACCACACTTGTCTCTGCTACACACTGTATATTATAAAACTTGAATTTCATAACTTTTTTGCAAGAGCTTGGCAACTATCCCACACTTATTCTAACTTACGTAAATGTGCTTTCGGAAAATAGAGACCCTTTTTTCTTTTTGTTGTAATATGCTGCAGAAAAATCTGTGGTAATTTGTCACAAGCAGATGATTTAGAAACTTATTAAACCAAGGAAGTCGCGGACTAGTTTCCAAGAATAAGAAGATGGAGTGCTTCTCTCTAATTGTTACAGTCGTTGCGTTAACGTGATTTATACTGAGTCGCTCTTCTCCTGGGCTTCAAATTTCTTATTTAAGGTGCCCTCTATGCTGGAAGCCATTGTCCTTTTCCGGCATACGATTTAAAATTCATCAACTAGACTTCTTCATTTTAAGAAGCAGTTTCAACATGAAATAACACTTCGACAATTCGAAAAGTTTTCTTTTGTTAAAAGTTGGAATGGCAGTTAAATTGCACAAAAGAATCTTTGTATTGTCTGCTTGTTTTTAATTTTCTTGTAATGTTATACACAATCGGCATTACGTATTAGATCCCACCTAATACAATAATTCTTCCCATATTTTTGTTCCCTATTTCTGAAATTAAAAACTGTCTAAAGTTTTAGCTCTTTTAGGTACTTGTTTTGTATTTCTTTATTCTTTTTGAAAAGTGACGGTGTAAAGTAAACGATAACGTCTCGAAGCGCTTATATCTCGTCAAGGCATACCTCGTGACAGTAGCAAATTCCATTTAGTCGAAGGATGTAAAAATTTCCCATGACAAAAAGTTGAAAAAAGTCTGTGGCTCCCGAACGCGCTGTCAGTCGTGATTGATGAGCTTTCTGTTTTACCCGAACTCGACAAATTGCGAAAACGTTCGAGTCCGGCAATTCGAAAAGAACCTTCTACTGTAAATTTGTCTCAAACGATCTTAAAAGCCCATCCTCATTTTTTTCAGTACCTTCAACTAATTACTTTCGAATGAATCAGTTGCAACGCAATGAGGTACGTTTTAGATACCAGTAAATGTGTAAGACGAAGCATTTTCGATTTTATTCCGAAACAAAAGGATTTTGCAGAAAACACTTGAAAATAAAACCATTACGGTTGCATAGCTGTAAAATACATAAAATTGTTATACTAAATAATGAAGAACTTTATGCTTATACAAACCTATCAGCGTTTTCACATATTCCATCTCTTGCTTCTTTTAGTCTCTTGTGATTTGAAATTGTTGTATAAATTGGTGAACGGTATCACAGATTGTTCCATGCTTTGCAACGAATTATGTTATACTGTGCCTCGAAGAAACATGAGATCAAATTCGATATCGTATTTAGATTTTTTCAAATCGAATTACACTAAAAATAATGTCTTGACTAGAGTATGCGCTACTGTTAATGAGATTAATTTAGATTTCGGATTTCTAAACTGGCAGGAAGTAAACGTTGTAATCGATAATTTAATTTTGAAATATGAATAATTGTGAGCTACATTGTTGATGCGATTCAAATTTAACTGTATAATTATAAAGTGGACGTATAGTCCGTTATGTTTCTAAATAAAATAAAATATATTTTATGTTAATTCCTAAGTTCTAGACTTCTATATTTGTTTGTATCGACCGAAACTAATTTGTTAGGATTCTCGATGAACATCTAGAGATAACAATATCGCTTAATTTAATATATAAGCCATTAGAAAGTGAGGCAAGTCACAATTCGATGAAAAGAACGTACAGTATCCGCCGAGACACTAATATTAATACACCCTCGTAACGTAGTAACACAATTTTACGTCATAGCAACAAAAAGCACATTGAAAATGCTTGTAGTGAAGTGGAACCAACTGCGATCGAAAAAACATGACCCTCCTCGTGATATAAAAAGATCTCGAGCATTGTTTCGAGAACGACATGAATTCCATTCTGAAATGCTCTCAGAATAACAATGCGGATGTCACTGAACAGCGCCTACGACTATCGTATACCTACATTATTAGAAGGTATAGCCTGTTCAAAATTTGTTAATGTAAACTTTTCAGAATCGAGACAAGGCAATTCCCGAAACACAAGGGTCTGCTCAGACTTTCGCATACATACGATAGCGAACATTTAAACTTTCGTAGTTCAATAATAAATGATAAGAATAAGAACAGTGTTATTCTTAACGATTATTAAAAAGCACGACGAGGAGCCTGTGTACAAGAATCCTAAAAAACGACAAAATATTGTTATAGACATGTAAGTTATATTTATTTACCTGTTGAAATATTTAAAAAGGTATATTTCGTCGAGTACCCAGTGAACTTTTAAGTACAACGGATTTCCTTTATTACGACCTTGGTTATAGCGACCATGTTGCTATAGCGACGTTAAATCTAAGTCCCTTGAATGTAAAGCATACTTTAGTATAAAATTCATGTGGCTATAGCGACTTTGGATGTAACGCCGAGTCCGGATGTAGCGACTGTTTTTAATGAATCATTTGTAACAGATCCCTAGATATTCTATGCAGATGTAGCAGACACAAAGAGCTTTCCTAGCTTTTGTTTACATCCATACAGATGGTCAGTAAGTATGGTAAGCTTTACCGTTTGTTTATAAATGTTAGCCAAGTAGGTAGGCAATTGTGTACGTTAAAATGGTTCAGTTATAAAGTGATATTCTGACTAGCAACTGTGTACAGTAAACTTTTGAATAAGTATGACCTTGGATGCACATTTGCTGTTAAAAAAAAGGCGGACATTATTTCAAAATTGGAAAATGGTGAAAACTATACAAACGTGTCTGTATCTCTTTACCTTTGTCTGTAACGACTTCCGGATATAGCGACGAAACTACAGCGGTCCCTTCGTGGTCGTTACACCCGAAATCCACTGTAGGTACTACAAAAATTTAAATGTACGCCACTTCTTATAAGCGAAACCGGGACAGACTCTTGTGCTTCGAGAATTCACCTTTCATGTTTCTGAGAATCTTACATCAACAAATTTTGAACACACTCTATCTACCTATTCGGCGTGACTTTGTTAAACGAATTTTTTATGCACGGCTTACTTTCCATCCGCTGTCGCAAAATTATTCACTAACGATCAATAGAAATGCTAGATTATTTATTTGGCACATCAAACGTCTATTTTTAAACACAAATGGCTTTTAAGCCCGTTATTTTATAAAATACCAACTATAGTGCATACAAAACCAACAGTTAACAACGTAAACAAATGCACAGGGCGTGATCAACTCGTACCATCGTAGATCGTAGACTATCATACATACAGAAGCCGGTCGAAACATACATACGCCCCGATTGGTTAATTTGCACGTTATACGCTGTCTGTACTTCAATGTGAATCGATTATATCGTGTATGCAACTTGGCATCCTTTTAGATATTTTATGAGTAGAGAAAGTACACGGAAGTCTGGCCCAGGTAAATCACGCAAAGAAATAGGACAATGCAACGCCGCATTCAATCAACTGGTAATTAGCAGCATCAGTGTTATACTTCTCTTGTATTTTTACTCGTGTATTTCTTGTTATTTTTTAGATAAGACTGTGATTCAAGATGTATATGTACGTATATTACAGCAAAGTTATAGTAACTGTTCTTTTAATATTTTAACCTTGTATTTAGTCAACCGATCTGCAATTCAATAAACTATTTCAATAATATAACATCAGCCATTGGAGTAGATCAGTGTGTATCCCTACAACAATCGTTACAATGATGTGATACTTATTTACGGGTCCGAGTCCTGTCGCACCTGTAGAAGATAACCCCAAAATAGTACACGCGAAATAACACGGAATGTTGGCTCCTCTCATTTGATAGTGTAGTAAATTTTTAAAGGATATATTTTTCACTTTTGTAGCAAGTGCAATCCTTGCAGGAAGCTGACTTTCAGCTGCAAGTGGATTTGGTTCAGTGATTTTTCCAAAAGGGGATATTTGCATCCTTGGTTTTTCAGATGGTCTGAACAGGGTCGTATGAGACAACGCATGTATCAAACGCCACTACATTGGACCCTGTGAATATCGTTGCAAACGGAATTCGTCAAATGCTTGGCGTTTTTGCACGAGTGAGAAATAATTTTGGTAAACGTCTTGAAGTCTGTCTTCCAAAACGCGGTTTTCATTTTGAACAATTTTCCTGGTGTACGTACATGTTTATGTTTACGTTTTCCCGGAATTAACAGGAACTCGTCGACTTATAAACGGGAAGTTGTTATTTATGTTTACTTTAGGTATGGGGCAAATAATAAAATTTCCTTCGTTAAGAAATAAACAGTACCGTTCTAATTAACAGCAACAACATAAAAAATTTTCGTTTTACTTAGACGCGGTAGACAATTTTCAGTTAATTAAATTATACCGTTTGCGATGTAGGGCTAGTGTCATTTAGCACTTGCTATTTTGTAACTGGGAGATAATAAGTGTAGAAAAATTGTTACAGCAAAACCAGAAAATGATCTTTCAAGACCTGTCCAACATATGCGATTGTTTTTAAAAGTTTAGACATTGATGTCATACCANGGAAAAATTACTATTCGAAAACCGGTTTTCTAAAATGTCGGTTTTTGTATAAACCTTAGGTATCACATATATATAGTTAAAAATGAAGAAAAAGAATAAGAGTAGTAAATACGAAGAAAAAATAAGATTACTACAGGAAGGGGATATTAAAAGAGAGATATGGAGAAAAAAGTGTTGAGAATTGGAATGGAAAACAAATATGGTCAGCGACGCACCGCCCATATGGGCAAGGTCCTGCGCCTTGCGAAAAATTTGAACAACCTGAATGTCTTTTTAAGGGAATATCGTTCAGCTAAAGGGTTTATTTTATTTCATGTTGTATTTATAATATGCTCGTAGATGCCAAAGAATTAACATCTTGTTTGGAAATACATGAGAAAATTCAAATTTTCAGAAATTTTAAGACCATGAAAGGTAGAAAACCATTTTTCTACGAAAGTGAAGATTAGCCAATTGAAAACCCACAATCAAAACTTCAAGTGAGTTGTTTCTTTGCAGTGCTAGACATTACTCTTGCATGTTTTGATGAAATATTTGAGCAATTATCCTCTCATTCTGTTTTCAAATTTTTGTAGAATAGATTGTGGCAAGTATTTTGACCAAGACCAATTTAATTTTTCTAGAAAGCTTGATGAAGCTTTAACCAACAATGATCGAAAAAAATTTCTGGAAAATTGTTATAAAAATGTGACGTCATCTGTAGTAAATATATTCACTTACATTATGATAAACCATTTATTAACTCGTTCATTCCCAAACATTACTATTACCAAATTCTGTAGCTACAGCTGAGACGGTGGATTAGATTTTTTGTATAAGGTTGTATAAAACAACTCGTATACCAAACCGCACACCCCTAATAATCTGTACGACCGCGTGATGATCGCTACAAATGAAATACGTTAAATCCCCGAAGTTTTTACCTCAATACAATTGTGATTATCCAGGGGATACTCTGGTTTACTTACTAATGTTTACTTAACCTACATTTTTTCCTTTTTATGTATTCTTAATACATGTTGAAGTGTAATTTGTATTGGGGGGCTCAGCTTACATTTTCCATGTAGCTGCAGTTTTTATTGCTGTATATACCACGTTGCTAATTCACGAACAAGACAGTCTTCGAATTGTAATTTGTTGTGGTTTTCTTAAAAAGTCAACCACACTGCTGAACCCATCCTGCGATTCCTTGTTATATCTATTTTATACCCTCCAAAACACCACACTTGTCTCTGCTACACACTGTATATTATAAAACTTGAATTTCATAACTTTTTTGCAAGAGCTTGGCAACTATCCCACACTTATTCTAACTTACGTAAATGTGCTTTCGGAAAATAGAGACCCTTTTTTCTTTTTGTTGTAATATGCTGCAGAAAAATCTGTGGTAATTTGTCACAAGCAGATGATTTAGAAACTTATTAAACCAAGGAAGTCGCGGACTAGTTTCCAAGAATAAGAAGATGGAGTGCTTCTCTCTAATTGTTACAGTCGTTGCGTTAACGTGATTTATACTGAGTCGCTCTTCTCCTGGGCTTCAAATTTCTTATTTAAGGTGCCCTCTATGCTGGAAGCCATTGTCCTTTTCCGGCATACGATTTAAAATTCATCAACTAGACTTCTTCATTTTAAGAAGCAGTTTCAACATGAAATAACACTTCGACAATTCGAAAAGTTTTCTTTTGTTAAAAGTTGGAATGGCAGTTAAATTGCACAAAAGAATCTTTGTATTGTCTTCGTCCTACTTTGTTTTCAAGAAGGTCAATTGTAGACGTTTCCTTTTTATTTTGTAATGGAAAAGCCGGTAAACAAGAAATGGCTAAATCTAGACATTAAATATTGTAATGAATCTTCTATTATAGATTTTATTCATTTATAGGGGTTTATATTGGTTATTTATTTATTTATATTTACACAATAACACTAATTAAACACTTAAAATAGTTCTTATTAATATCACGCAATTTTTATGATGCTTATGTACTCTTCACTGTATTTATATCACTTGGTAATCACTCGTAATTCACACTGTTTATTTATATTACTGATCAGCTGTCCATATACTAACTAACTCCGGCTGACATCCAGAGGTCTATTTATATTATAATCAAATTCTCCCCGAATAGCCTTCATTCTTCTCGAAAACTAGCATTGTTACGCAGGCAAAGATGCGTCACTCAGGAAATGGCTTATTATACTTCATTCATTTTCTGTAGCGATGTGCCCCTTCCAATGTCGTGGATGCGCCCTGGCAAAATCGTAGGTAGGGAGAAAAAAGCTCATTATACTCTCGACTCTTGTTCATTAAACATACTTTTTTATACAGTATCTGCCAAAAGTTTTGTTCAATCTTGAGTAGTAGTGCGAGTCGAAAACAAGCATTAAAGCCTTTAATATGTCTTTAAATATAAATAAACATCTCGTCGATATTTTCAGTAGTAAATGGTTCCAATAACAGCACATTTGAGCAATGCAATTGTAGTAGATAAAATGTTCAAAGAATGATCTCACTCACATGAGCAATGAGGAGCTCCTTGACTGTACCTGAGGAGCACTCGGGAGTCAAAAAAGATCCGTGGGTTAGCCACCTCTGGCCTAAACATTACTGTTTATTGCAGATAGACGTCCACCCAAATATTAGTTAATCCCTGTAGCATCACTGGCTGAAGGTTTCATAAATGTAAAGAATTCGCTGATGTTGCAAGTACTTAGAATTATTGAACATATTTAATGCATTTATTGAATGCATTTACTTTAAAGAACATGGAGTATTTGGAGTTGTAACAGCACAATGAATGTGAAACGCAGACCCGTCATCTACCCATATAAAATCAGTGGAACACTAGATAATTGTAGTGCTTCTTCCCCAAAATAAGTTCTACTTTGCTAATGTAAGAAAGGCTGCATTTGGGGAACAAAAATATATGCTTTCATCAAGACATTGGACCTTTACTGTCTTACGAAGATGTAGTTTCAACGAAAAAAATTAAATATTGCAGTATTTTATTTCTTTTACTTTTAAACAAAAAAATAGTTCTACTCATTTCGTAACTGAACATAATGAGAAACTTGTGTATATTTTGTTCAGATGCTGTTTTCATTTCTGTTCGATTATTAAGAATAAAAACTGCATTTTTAATCTCCCCTTGTGGAAACATACCTATGCAATGCACAATGATTTTATTTGGTGGTAATTGTGGTATATGACAATGATTAACAAAAAAAAAAATACAACGTGTAATTACTTAAAACTTCTTGAAACACACAAACATACCGGGGGACATCCGTTGCATGATTTCGTTACATAGCAACTCGCATGAAACGAACTTACCCTACCGTGCGTAAACAAGTTTCAACGCGAGTACCCAGCCCATGACTAATTTTTACTGCCCTACGCAAATTCAGCAAGAATGATATATACCTTTCTTATTTTTCTTACTTCCTTATAAAACTGCAGACAGACCTACATAAAATGTTTCAAATGTTTCGTCGTTGAATGTGCAATAGTAACACAAAATATGGTTGTGGATTGCAGTGCAATCTATTTTCGTTAAATCAAGGGTAAAAGATTGTCGTTTTGATCTAGACCAAGCATGGTGTCAAAAAATTCAGTCTCATGCTGTTTCCACTGTTTTATAGAATAAAAGTTTTCATTATCATATCATAGGTGGTCAATCCTAAGACTCCCGTATTTTACAATTAAACCTAATAACGATGCCGTTCATGTCTTTACTTATTATTTAATGGTATTTCTTTCGGATAATCGACGAATAAATAATTTTAGTGATTATATACTAATAAAGACCAAAGACAAATTTTGGTTTAATGATATTATTTGTACACTATGAATTTAAATTTTACACTATACATGACGGAGTTGCCTGTAACGAACGTTGCATTGAAGCGCGCTCATGGCTCAAGCGATCCCCACTACGAACTCGACTACGTGGCCGAGTAGAGGGGGGACNTACAAGTTAAATATAATTTATTGTCATTCAATGAAAGACAAAATTAGTTTAACTTGGGTTAGGTAGTTTACTGCGGTTGAATGCGCATCTCCCATCCTTTCCATCTTGAACCAATCTTCGCATTTCCTGAAGACTTAGAACATTTCACTACTTTAATTAACTCCAGAAGATAAAACGAAATCATAAAAGAAAGCAGGAATGTACTCCTGACACCAGACAGTCTTTTTACATGTATGTCGACACGAGTATTGAATTTCACGACGGGGAATAAAGTGATAAATCAAAATCTTAACAACTTTATTAAAATATACCTACTGGCTGAAAAGTTACAACTTATTTGTTTCGAACCGAGTTAGTATTATAGCTTAGGTAATAACTTCGACTGACTTCCTAACTAACTATTAATCTATTTGGTCTTTTAAAGTCTTTTTACTCTCGTTTTGATCACACTCCGAGGGTAGTCTTGGTATCGTATCAGAAAATTTGTTTATATCCCTAAACCAATGTTAGTGTCTTCTAAAGAGTTTAGGTTACTCCCTCAAAACCAATAGCTACAATTAGAATAGATTTAGGTAGACTGATATGGCTGACGAACTTTGTGAGTGGCTTTCACAAACAATGACAAATGGTTTGGTCAAAAGAGTGACATACGTAAACAAAGGGAGTTTGAGATTGACTGTGATTTTTAGAAGAAAGAAAATGAAATAATGATAACTGAAAAGATAACAAGCAGATGAATAGTTAACAGAAGACTTTTAGTACAATATGTTCAGCAGAACACCGTATATTAACTTTTAGGGGTTGAGAAGTAAACACTTTCGAGAATCGAGATATAAACAGTGCACAATGTTTTCTGTTGATAAGAAAAACATCCATGCTACTGACAGAAACGTAATTGTATAAATAATTAATTAGGTGGGTATCTAACATCATGTCAGAGTCGTATAGCAATTAAATTATCCGTACGGTGACGACCAGCAGTCGCCCGTAAGTTTTATGTTCTATTACTCTTTTACTGGAAGAAGATCAGGAGATAAAAAAAACAACAAGAAAAGCGAGAAAATGAAATATTTTTCTATACTTTTTCATTTACATTTTACTATCACTATAATTATTTTGATTTAAATTATATGAACACTCATATGTTTGTACTGAAAGAATTAATTTTTCGTCCTTTTTGCTTAATAAAAGCACCTCTCTGCTGGATACTAGCGGATTAATAAATGTATTCTCATTATCCAACAATGACCATCACCCAGCATGCTTAAGCAGTTTTCATTTTGTGAATTGTTTTCCAGCATGTATTAACCGATTTTTTTTTAGATATTCTTGTGTGATAGTGACAGTGTTACAATGCCTTATAATATAATAAAAGTGCAAAAGTAACTGTTTTCGATATTCCAACAGACGATGATCTGTGAAACAGGTGGATTTGCGCCATTCCTCGAAAAAATCTAATTGTAAGTGCTACAAAATCCATGAATGTTCGTGAATTACATTTTGTAAAAGATAATGTCTTCCGCATTTCAACTAATTGAATTGCTTTCCAGCGTGTATTAACTGATTTTTTTAGATATTCTTGTGTGATAGTGGTAGTGTTACAATGCCTTATGGATGTGTTCCGGAATCGCGAGACAATTATAATAAAGGTCCAAAAGTGACTGTTTTAGGTTTTGATCTGTGAAACGGTGGAATTGCGCCATTTCTCGCAAAAATCTAATTGTAAGTGCTACAAAATCCACGAATGTTTGTGAATTACATTTTGTAAAAGATAATGTCTGCCGCATTTCAACTGCTCGGGATTCCGAAACAGGTGAAATTGTTTCATTAAATTTGAAATTTGTGAATTGTCGTGATTATCTGTCAATATTCACTCGCGGTTGAGTAGGGACGAATAGTTACACAATACTGAAACAGCGAATTTTTCTAGTTTTTTTATACTCGTAACGCTTCCTGCGGATGCTGTACTATACCGTCCGCTAATCTAAATGTAAGTATGATCTTTTACCCTGTATATGCATATATTCATATTAAAGATCTTCTACAATATAAACACGAACTTCAGTCAGATCGCATTACTTCGTACAGACTATGTTAATGAGGCACACGCGATCGCTCAAGAACACGATAATAATTGTTTTCTTTAAAAAATCCTTGCGTTTTCGAGTTGTATTTATAGAGTGTATATATTTTAAAACAACTGCCTTTAATAATGTTAGTCTCATTGCGTTAAAATAGAGAAACATTGTAATTAATTCTTTGAAGCACGCAAGGCAATTTTATTCGATTAGTTATTAACACTAAAACAATGCACGTGTGCAAAGTTAGATTTCGATAACATCACAAAAGCGACAGATAAAAAACAATTTATAACTTTTATAACAGAACATAGTCATTTAGTAATGCACAGGTTTGGGCTCCAATCATATCACAAAAACGTCAGATTAATAAGAAATTTATTTTCGGTTTTATCATAGGTGCATGCAAACTAAAATTTGCTTTACATTAATTTTTTTCATCAAATTCTAATTACGTATGATAACACTGACGGTATAGACATTCATTTTAAATGTATTAAAACTTTTTTCATATATGTATTGAATATTTCAACAAGCTTATCATATTAGGCAATGGATTCAAAGATTAATTCTGAAAAATGATAATTCTAACTTATGAAATAAATTGAACATTAATCGTAAGGCCCATCCACACGAACATGGTATCGTTCCGATTTCGTACCATTAATAACACCGCAACAACAGCTAATGTTATGCGATTTCCGCCATATTGAACTATTTTCATACAAGAAGTATATCGTTCAACGATGCATATTGAACTACCTCACACGTTCGTTTAGAACATGTCGGAAGATTCTGTAAATCTTGAACCGTGTATTGAAGAAAATTCTAAGATTTGCGATCTTTCAAAAGAAAAACAGAGATAAAAATAAGAAGCTTATATGTATGTCTACTACGTGCATGTACATCGGACCTATAGGTGGTGCCTGATGCGGCAATCTACACACGACGTGTTCAACAAGTTATACTTCGTATACTTTCTCTAGCGCTGGCCCCTTCCAATGTCTGGATGCGCGCTGGCAAAATCGTAGGTAGGGAGAAAAAAGCTCATTATACTCTCGTCTCTTGTTCATTAAACATACTTTTTTATACAGTACCTGCCAAATGTTTTCTTCAATCATGAATAGTAGTGCGAGTCGAAAACAAGCGTTAAAGCCTTTAACATGTCTTCAAATATAAATAAACATCTCGTTGATATTTTCAGTTGTAAATAATACCAATAACAGCACATTCGAACAATGCAATTTTGTAGATAAAATGGTCAATTTTCAGTGCAGTACTGTACAGATTATGCGCTCTTCACCGGTTGAGAGTATGGCCGAGAGTTGTCTCTTTTCTTTTCTGGCCTAATGCTGTTCTTTTCTACTTTGCGCAGGTGAAACTTAAGGTCACATCGCTAGAGAAACTAAATGAAGTATACCGCTAATCTTAAGGTCGATCGCACACCAGCACTACGCGACTACAATGATGCCGCGACATTATACTTTGTTTAACTAGAACGAAAATATTCTACCGCTATACTATCACTACGTTATCTCCCTGGCAAATCGAAAAATTCAGAATTAGTTATTAAAAAGATTCCGAATGACGAAAAAGAGGACGCAACTGTTACGTATTATTATTTAAAAAGAATGCGACAAAGTAAATTTTGTGTTCACCCATGCATACATTATGAATAATGCTCTTCGAAAAATATTTATTTGTTATAGTGTGATGAAAATAGATTTCAATTATTTTATTGAATGTTAAAAGAAACGTTTAAAATTTTTGTGTCTTTAACAGGTCTTACAATTCAATAAATGGATACACATTACAGAACAAGTGTAAGTGTTGAAGAAAGATTACTTATAATATTGAAGTAAGTAACATCTATTTATGATTAAACGAATATTACAATGGTAATAAGTTTGGTGAACAAAATTACAACTCAAAGAATGTAGTCAGGTTAGAAGAAAGTGGTGAAGTAGGTCCAGGATTGGATGTGTATGTGAAAGCTTGAGGTACTGAATACATTAAAGGTTCGAGACTGGACAATTGTGTAGATACAATAGAGGAAGGACTGAAATAGTAAGTTGGTGTCGAAAATGGGTGGTCGGGGGAGGGGTTCCTAATGGGGAGTTGTGAAAAGGCATTATTTAGCATGTTCATTAATTCATAGACCTTTTGTTTAAACAGTCTAAATGTGGCTTCAGGCAACAAACTTTCTAAAAATTGCCTTCGGAGATTTGTGGACGTCTCCAAAGCAGTGGTTTCTTTCTTTTTTGTACCAAAATATTCTATAAAGGTTCTGTCCACTTCCGTTAACTTGTCGCTCTTTCTTTTCTTCGACTCATGATATTAAATTTTCTCTTGAACTTTCTTTGTCTGCACATGTTGCTGTTCTATGATTTTGTCATTCTCAGTTTATTCAACGTCAGCCTCAGTCAGTGTCTGTGGTTGGTGTCAGTGATGGTACATTCCCCTGTTCTTTATTTGAGTTTTAATATACGGAAGAATGAATTTTTAAGTAATTGAATTCCGTATATCTACTTAAGCCTTCGAAATGTGGTGTTATAGGCGAATGATGAGGATAACGTGGGTAGTAAAGGTTAGAAATTTTTTTTTTTAACTCCATATTTGTTTGTACAATCTGTCTTTTAGACAATAAGCACAATTTTATAATAATTATTTACAATAACAAAGAATGGCACAAAGAATGGATGTCGACCAGGATTACAAATTATCGAAAAATCAAAAGACTAGTTCGGTATATTATATGTAGATATGTTGCACTTAAAATATTTGAAGTATTTGTAAGTTATGGTTGAACAATCGAGTAGCACTTGAAGTTGTATTTGCGGAGCCGAGAATCTTCGAAGCTGTTGTTGTTGATGAGGTTTTTTGCTAACGGATTTGGATGAGTTAAAAGTCTATTGTTGTATTTGATGATGTGTTTTTTTATTTCTAAGTCAACTGTGGGTAGTCCGAGGTCCTTGTATATAATTTCATTGCTGATATACCAGGGAGCATTGAGTAAGTGGCGAAGGAGGTTAGAAATGAAGAGGTATTAGAAAGAATAGGAGAACAGAGAACTCTATGGAAGTCAATAAGAAATAGGCGAGATAGGTTGGTAGGACACCTTCTCAGACATGAAGGTCTAGTCAGAGATTACTGTTCGCAAATAGTTAAGGATGTGGGTTGTTTTAGTTTTAGGGAAATGCCCAGAATAGGAAAGAGTGGAGGTATTAGGTGTCCAACCAGTCTTAGGACTGACGACCTTATGATGATGATTGGAACAAGCCCATTGTAAGTAACTATTACAGTGTAAATACGCGTTTCCAAGTATGTTGCTTCTACGTACTTGAAATTGCAACCTAAAATTAGTCCTAAAAGCACTTGGTATTTGTGGTTCTATTTATCACTTAGTCTTATATTTTTATTACAAAAATCATCGGCACTGAGTCTTTGTATTTTCCGAAGGTAATCAAATTGGTTGTTTGGATGTTGCTTACAAGACTGTTTTTATATAGCCAATAGAAAGCTACTTCCAATTTTGCTTTTTAGTTTGATTTTGAGCTCTTCTCAGCTGTCGTCCGCGAAAGACCTATTGTTTTAGTCAGGAATAGATATAGAAAAGGAACAAAAGAGGTCCAAGAACAGTTCCTTGTGGTACTCCAATATTGACACTAATTTCATCACTTTATTAACAGTGGTTCTTATTTTCCTGTCACTCAAGTAATTTTTGAATAGCTCTTGAATGATTCCTCTGATCCCATTCTCTGTAATTTTCTCAGTAGTATAATGCGATTCACACAGTCTAACGCTTTGCTGATGTCTATGAAAATTGTTGCCGTGGGTCTAGAAGAATCCATACAGTTGTAAATATAATCACTTAGTTCAGCCAATGCTTCTCTACAACCCACTCCTCTTCGAAATCTATATTGATTTTCATCAATTAAGTTATTAGCATAAGCAAAGTTATTTACTCTCTCATATATTACCTTTTCAACAATCATAGTTAGATTAGAATCTAAGGAGATAGGTCTGTAGTTATTAAGTTCATAGATATGCTATCTTCTTTTATATGTATAGGTATAACATCATCTTTTTTAAAGAGAATGGGGCAATACCCAGTCTCCATTACTTTATATATTATTTCAGATAATGGTTTTACTATATGTTCCTTTAATAATTTTAGGATACTCGTATTAATACCATCTACCCCTCCAGATTTGTCGTTTAAAGTACTATTAATATAATATATTTAAAAATTAGTGTTTTTTTTGGCTATTCCTCACTTCTTCCTTAACTTCCTTAACAATTCGCTTAATAAATTTCATCACAATCGCATGAATGATTTAGTAACGTACGCGCGACAAACAAAAAAGAAAGAAACAAACATTTTTATATACACAAATGTAAGTATTATGATGTGAAAAAACCAAGACCATTGTTTTATTCTATTGTTTACCCAAATTAAACACAGCAAAGAAAAAGCGTTTCAGTTTGACCCAAATTTCAGTTGAGTTAAGAACATGCTGCCTGTAAATATGCACTAATACGGTACATGTACGTATGTTTATTACAAGTAATTTCACAATAATTAGGTGCACCTTGAATCGGTTGAGAACATATAATAGCGAAAAATTGTTTACTTTTACGAAAAACCGCAAACAATAAACAAAACAACTTTTCCATTATGCGCTTTACCGGCAAAACAACCACAAATTACTCAATATACCTTTTTGACAATCAGTGAGAAATACAAATAATAATTAGATCCGTTTTGATTGTTTACTTCATTTCTTATTTTCGTAATGTGGCTATTGCAAAATAGAAGCTATGTTTGTTGACAGCGTGACAAACGACCTTATTCCAGTAAAGAAAATTACTGATACAGTAACTACTGTTCGTTTCAAGTAGTAGGAGATATGTCCCTTCCCTTTATTAGGATGCGCCGTAGCATAATTCCAAATTCAATCATATTTGTCTGCGGAGCTCATTTCTCCACCGATCATCGAACGAGAACTAGACAAAAATGTACAGTACCATTTGCAAAATTATTTAAACTGCCTCGTTAAAATTTAAGAATATGCTTTATTTAAAAACATATTCAGCCAAAAATAATAACAAGTGAATTAACTTAACGTTCTACACACCTATAAAACTTTTGCCTTGTTTTCTATTGTTAATTTATATACATTTTTGTTTTAAGGAATTGCTAAACATTTTCGTCTAGTACTGTACAGTTCTAGCCGATCTCCTAAGACAGCCCATAGAGAGCTCTGCTCGTTCAAGCTTGTTCCAACTATTTCTGTCTTGCTCACGACTAGTGTATATTCTTTCTATCTTCGAGCAGATTTCTTCAAGGTCACAATTCTAACAAATTGAACCAGACTGTAATTTGCTAGTCTGGTCGGTATCTGTTTTGGATTGCATGAAAAGGGTAGTATACTACATTTTTGTTAGAATCACTTTCAAAAGTCAGTAGGAAATGGTTACACTATGCGCACATGTAAAACTGTGGACTTACTTTTTATAAAAAAATGGTGAAAATTTTCAGAAAATGCCATTTTTTTCATCAAATTGCAGCACATAACTACTCAGAAAGAGTTGATTTAGGTAAAAAGTAATGAGGAAGAAAAAATTTCATAATTAAACTTCCTACAAGGTTAAATTGTTAGCAAATCAAAAAATTCATTTTTTTCATTGCAAAAATGTAAACAATTATAAAAAAAGCATAAAAATATACATGAACTAGCGTTTTTTTTTTCATATACGTTGCTCGTATAATCTTCATACTTGGCTCAAGAAAACATTTGATTATGACAAATAATCCCACTAAATTTCACCCGTTTTGCCAAATTCGTTGATTTGGAAAGCCTAGAGAATTGTTAAAGGTCTGGCAAATTTTTTTACATATAAACAGATGCAAAAACTGCTAATGCTTGGCAAATTGTAATTTTTGAAACACATTTTGAAAGTACCCGAAGAAGTGCTTCTTTCTAACAAAAAATATATTGTGATACGCTAATTTGAACCGGAGTTAGAACAGCGTAGTTGAACTCAATTTACAATAAAAATAAAGAGATATCAAGGCTGTTTTTTGACCAACGACTTCATTAGTTTTAGCCCTTACAATACATGAATTTTCAACACTTGATGGGCACCTTTGTTAAATTGTTAAATAAAATAATCCAAACCAGCTAGAAGTTGATTCGATACCCCTGGAAAGCCTGGAGAGGGAGCTTAGAGCGCGGCTAGGTCGCAAAGGCAATAAAATCTAGCGTTCAGAACTCCGATGCATTAAAAAATTTTCATTTTCTCGGGTTCTACTGAACTAATTATTAAAATAATCTGTTTTTAACTAATGTCTTGAAAATTCTTATGAATTATTTACCATATTTTCTAAAGCCCGTTATTGTTGTTAGTCCTCGTTTTTCTTCTGCTTGGAAAACTCCCTCCCCTTCAACAACATCTTCATTTAGGTGCTTTTGCTCGTTCTCATCTTCATTACGTAATTAAAAAACAATTTGTTGGTAATCGAAATTATCAGATTCTTCATTTTCATTTTCAAGAAAGTAAATTAATAGTTCCAAAACTAACAATGACAAGCTTTTGAAAATGTGATAAATAAAAAAAAATTTCCAGGCGGCTTAAAATAAAAATCTGAATAGCTGAAAAAATTTTCATTTCATGGATTACTTTATTTAACAATTTAACGAGGTTGCCCAAGACCGCAAGTATTGAAAGCTAATGTATTGTAAGTACTTAGAGGCTTAGTCTAATGAAGCGTTTGGTATAAAAAAAGCCTTGATAACCTCATATTTTTATTGTAAATTGAGTTCAACTTTGCACTGTTATCACTCCGGTTCAAATTAGCGTATTAGAATATTTTTTTTTTTCGAAAAAAAGCACCACTTCGACTACATTCAAAACGTGTTTTGAAAATAAAAATTGATCCAGTATTAACGAAGTTATTGCATTTGTTTATATGTAATAAAAAAATTCTAGATCTTTAAACAAATCCCCAGGTTTTCCAAATCAACGTATTGCAACTTGGCAAAATAGGTTCGAAAATATAGGCGCCCCCCTGCATGTCAAAGAATTTGTACGCCTCAAAATTCTTTTCTTTGAAGTAAGCAACAATTTTAAAATTTGCAGTTTTTTTAAGCAATACAAATTGCAAAATAATTATGCAAAAACTATAAATCCGATCTAGATAAAATTTAGTGTGACTATTTATCATAATCAAATGTTTTCTTTAGTCAAGTATATGGAGGTCTTAGCAGTAATGTAAGTATATGAAAAAATCTGCATGTATATATAATTTTGCAATTAATGTAATTTGAAAACAATTGCTCCTTCATCGACATAATAACATCGACAGTCCTAAGACTGGTTGGATACGCACCTCCACTCTTTCTCATCCTGAGCTAATCTTCGTATTTCCTTAAAACTAGAACAACCCACGTCCTTAACTATCTGAGAACAGTAATTTAATTAGGTCTGCCTTTATCCCTCCTAACTCCCGTTTCTGCCTCTAATATGTCTCTGACTAGACCTTCATGTCTGAGGTGTCCTACTAACCTATCTCGCCTATTTCTTATTGACTTCCTCTGTTCTCCTTTTCTTTCCAATACCTCTTCCCGACTGGAAGTTAGTTCAGAGAACCCGGATTATGATCAGATGCGGATCAGATTTTCCTTAATACGGGCATCTGATCAGTTTCTGATCAGAGTACAGTACTTTATCCGTTGATCCACCCATCTGATCAGAGTACAGTACTCCATTCCTTGATCTGGTCATCCGATCAGAAATTGATCAGCGCATTGTTGATCCAACCATCTGATCAGAAATTGATCATAGTAGAATGCCCTATCCCTTAAAACAGTCATCTGACCAATTTCTGAACACAATCTAATGCTACAAATTCTATTACGGTTTCGGTACAATCTTTAAATCAAGATTGTATCCGATGTTCTGTACTGGATCATAATACAGAACTTTATTTTTTACCTGATTTATTCTGTATGCAATATTGTTCGTCAAACAATGAATAATACATTAATAATTATTATTAGTAATGTTATGACTAATTAGCAAATAGTTTGTTTATTCAAATTATCATTTTGATGGGAATGGATCTGTTGAATGGATCCATCTTTGAAACGGATCCGTCATGGATTTTTCAAATGGATCCTATGTTGATCATATATGGCGTGACGATTTTCCATCATACCCGGATCAGAAAGCCTGATTTATTTCTGATCAATCTTCAGGCAATTCTGATCCGCATCGTATCCAATCCACTAACTAATTTCCAGTCGGGTTCTTTTCTGACCTTCTTTATCCACGGTATACTTAGCGTTTGCCTATAACACCACATTTCGAACGTTTCTAACCTTTTCTTTTCCGCCGCGCCTACCGTACAGCGTCGCGCTCCAAACATACCTACACCTTTAACAATCTTTTTCGATATTCTAAATTAATCGTTCGCGAGCACAGAAGTGACTTCTTTTTATTGAAGATGACTTGATCCTACCCTTTCCGTTCTGACTTATCTGACTTCCTAGATATAAAACATCAACCACTTCTTCTAATCTTTCATCTCCTATTGTTACATTCGCTTTTTTCCTACTTTTTCTTCCCTTGCATAACAGTAATTTTGTTTTACTTTTATTTATTTTCAAACAACACTGTTTTGTCAATATCGCTTCCATTTTATTTAAAGCTATCTCTAACTCATCCTTGCTGGATTGCTAATACTACTAAATCATCTGCAAATTTAAGCACACTAATCTTTCGCCCTTTTATATCTATCCCTACAGTTGTACTGTTCTTAATGTTGATCGCGTCTTCGATGTTCGATGTATAGATTAAAAAGTAGCGGTGACAGTGTGCATCCTTGTCTGACTCGCTTTCTAGTATTTACTTCTCTACGTTACTGCTCCAGCTCTATAACCACTATATTTTTTAAATAAATACATCAATTTTCATCCATTTTATTAAAATGACATGTTAAAAATTATTCAAATTTCATTATAAATTTTATTCTCCATTCTTCCCCTTTTATATACCCCATTTTTGATTTTGATTCACACATTTCACAATTAATAATTCTGCACATACTATTCTTTATGTATCTACTTCTCTTACGTGTTCAAACATGTGCATAACAACCAATAGTTATTTGATTCTGCTGTTATTTTTTTTTATTTACATTCCAATAATACAGACACGTCAGAAGAAAATTAGCCTAAAGAAAAACTTAATTTGAATACATTGCGTAGAAAAACTTGTCAAGCAATTAGTTACGCTTATTACACAACAACACAGGGACTTTGACATGTACTTTTCCTATTTTTACTGCATATATTTAAGAAGAATTAACAATTGTTCTTATGCAAGAACTTTCACTTGATGTTTCACTAAAATTTAAGTCAAAAACTTTTCGCGATACTTACGAATTGATCTGTTCTGAAACTAAAAAACTAATACAAAGTGAACGTAAACTTTATTAAAAACGTAAATCTATTATAATTAAGTTTTTTAAACCGAAGTAAGAAAAGTTCTTACATGATAGATAAATTAATGTTTTGCGAATTAAGTATTTTCTTTAAAGTTTGTACATGTACGAAATAGCTAGAAACACTGTATCAAAATTAATAGAAATAATAAACTTAACGATAAAGAAGAAAAATGTGAAATAAAGTAGAGAACTTCTTAATAAAAAAATTAAGACAAAGTAAAACAAAAATTGGAAACATATAGTAGAAAAAGCATTAGATCATCTAGGATTGCGGATACTGAATGAGAAAATATCTTTTTGAGCCAAAAGAAATACAACGATTGATTTTATCCGAATTAATTATAAAAACCTGGACAAATTAAAATGGATTAATGTTGTCAAAAAACTTTGAGTAGTTAACATAAAACTGTCGGACCATCTACCAGTTAAATAAACAATGAAAACCGAAGAAATTACAGTAGAAGTATTGAAAAATAAACTAAATACTGCACTTATAATTTGGAACCAGAAATACGAAAAACAATAAATCTAGAATTTAACACTTGCAAAACTATTTACGCTAATTTAAAAATTCGAAAAAGATTATTAAATGCGTTTGTTTGGAGCGTGGCACTGTACGGATGCGAAACATGGACGGTGAGCGCGGCGGAAAAGATAAGGTTAAAAGCGTTCAAAATGTGGTTACAGGTGAATGATGTGGATACCGTGGACATAGGTTAGAAATGAAGAGGTATTAGAAAGAATAAGAGAACAAAGGTCGCTATGGAAGTCGATAAAAAATAGGCGAGATAGGTTGGTAGGACACTTTTCCATGCATGAAGGTCTAGTCAGAGACATATTAGAGGCAGTAGAGGTAGAACTAGATTAGATTGTTGTTCGCAAATAGTTAAGGATGTGGGATATTTTAGTTTTAAGGAAATGCGAAATTAGCTCAGGATAGGAAGGGGTGGAGGTCGGTGTCTAACTAGTCCTACGACTGACGATCTGATGATGATGATGAAATAATAAATGTAAAACACTACCAAAAAAGTTAAACAAAATATACTGCACAAACTGCACTAGCAAAAATCCTGAAGACACAAATTTGTTTATTATCACTAGACAAGAATACCTATCAACAATAAGAGAAAAAAAAGTATTTTAGGACATTAAAACTGTAGTAAGTAATACTAAATCCCCTCTCCAGTTTTGTAAATTGATTTATAAACATAAAGAAAGGAGTGCCCAATACCTAGAGAGAAATGGATGTAGTACAAAAACTTTGTGCCCCCCAGTATCACACAGTGCAGTAGTTTCTACGATCCCAGACATCCTCATCTGGATGCAGAATTGACGTATTAGGAAATTACAGTCATCATAAGTAAAATGAAAAATAGTAAAGCCCTGCAAACGAATTTCCTTAAAAATTTCCTAGATCAGAAATTCATAGACTTGTTTCTGTGTTTAACTTCACCTTTGAAACAGGATCGATACTCTAAGAATGGGCAAGAGCAAATATGCTAAAGTAATATCCAACAGCTAGAAAATTATAGCATAGAGATTGTATTCAAGAATACCACAGCAAAACTATTTGCGATAATTCTAAATAGGTGCAAAGAAGAGCAAATTCTTTCAGAATACCAAATGGGGTTTAGAAAAGCAAGGTCATATGAGGATAATATTTTTACTATTTCAATAAAAATCCTAGTCGTAACGACGAAGAAATACGGCAAAATTTTCATCACCGTTGTAGACTTTAAACGAGCATCTGCTTATATTGCTTGGGCGTAAGCTCTCAATATATTAGAGTACTTAGAGATATTTACTCTAAAGTTTTTGTTAAAATTATATTAGGACCAGGTCAGAGAACGGATTCAATTGGTACTACTGAAGATGTTTCTCAAAGAGAGCCGCTGAGCGCTCTTTTTTTAATTCTTGATTGCTGACATAACTGAATATTTCAAGAAAAAATGCACAGACATTGATGAAAAATGAAGTTATATGTATATGCTGATGATTTCGCCTGTATCAATGAAGATATAGTTGAAATGCAACACTTTCTTGATGCGTTCGAAAAATATGCAAGAGAAAACCAATTGACCCTAAATACACCGAAAATCAAATGGATGATCTTTCAAAGAGCTGTTAGAAGACCAACGCTCAGAAAGCTAAAATATAGGGATGAATGTATTGAATGAATCCATGCCATTAAGTATCTTGGACTAATTCTGTCCACTTGTCTTTGAAACTTCTGTCCTTTATCAAAATGACCTTCAGTTAGGATTAACTAGGATAGCTTCTACGATAATAAAAACCAGTTTCACAAAACCTGAAATGTAGAGTTCATATCAAGTATTTGAAACCTATTGGACCCAAATTTTAGAGTAATAGTATATATATATATATATAGTTATTTCTTTTTATTACATAACATTTAGTCAAGCTTATTATTTTTTTTGTATATCGCAACCAACAGGGTGTCTCACGCTGATCACCCGTTAAAATATTCCGGAAACTCCGATTTACAATGGGGTATGCCCTCCTCAATTGAAATAACGGCATCTATGTAGCACTTCCGATTAAACCTAGGTTGACATCAACTTCGTTATTTTAAATGAAACACCCTGTATATTATGACGGTTTTGCATTCTACTCATGATTATGGGTAGATTTTAGATTCTAGGATGGCTTTCCATTTCTAAAATTTACCATTTTCCAGATAATTTAAAAAAAAAAGTAGCACAGAGCAATAGAAACCTACCGAAAAAGCATGCCTGTTTTACAGTAAGAAAGCTGGAGCAACAATCTTTTAGTTTACATACAGGGTATTAGATATTTAATGGCGAAAATGGAACACCCTGTACGTATTTTTACAGTATTTACGCAAAATTTTATTCTCTTTCGAATGGTACTATGGTTCCCTACAGCAATTTCCTGTTTGTGACAGCAATTAAAACCGTTTTTTACGAAAATGACTGTGAAATTCTTAACAGAATTTGAAAACAAATGGAACAAGTTAATTATTGTCATTCAAACACCCATACTGACAGCTTAATAATTTAATATTTTGATTCTGTCAATTATTGAATATTATTGTTATTATGTTAAATTCGAAAACTATGTTTTTATTTTTTTTATTAAACACTGCATATGTTCTTTTTAAGTCATTCTGTAGTCAAAAACTACTCCCGATCATTTAAATTATTATAGACTGATACCTACTACTTAGTTCATTCCTATATGTACTTAAGGATGTTTGGGAGGTACAATCGGAGACAAGAGTACATAAAATTAGAAATTAATTAGGTTTTGCAGCATATCATGAGGTAAACAAATACTATCTATACTGAAAAAAAATATACGGTTTGAGAGAAAATTTGGAATTTGACCAAAAATAAGAAATAAGGAATAATGGAAAATTTTTAACTGACTTTTGGCTGTTAATATGCCTTGATTTCAACTTCGAAACAAAAAAATATTTAGTTTCAATCTCTATTAATAATGAGCGTAAAACTTTTTAATATGTTTAAATAATAATTAAAACTTTAAAATTGCATTTATTTCAGACAATTATAAATATTATCATTATATTATCAAGTAAAAACGAGATTTTCAGCTAATTTTTCATTTTTTTCTCGATAACCATTTAGTGAATTTGAATAACCTTACGCTAAAGTGATTCTCCAGAGTTCAAGTTACTTATTATAAAAGTTTGAAATTTCTGGTAGCTTTTTTTCTGTTAATAAAAATAAATTTAATCTGTTCGGTTAACGAATCTCCATAAAATGACGTGTAAAATTACAATTTTTTAAAATTTCAATAACTTTTTAAGGGTTTAGTGAATCCATTTGTGATTTTTACAGAAGTTTTAGAATTGAATGAGGAATGTTCTTCCAAATTTTTATTTGTCTTGTACCATTTTGACATACCTCCAAAACATCCTTAATTGATATAATTTTTTCGTTTATTGTAAAATGTTCATCAAATGTTCGATAAATCATCTACCTTTTATTCAGAATGATTAAATACACCATACTGCGAACGTTAACAAAAAAGAAGCACTGGTAAAAAGCTGAAAGTGAAAATTTCACCTAAATAGTGACGTCCAATAAACAACTTTCGATTTGTCGTCACAATAAGTATATCTAAATAATTATTATATGTACAGTGTATACATATGGACTCATCGTCAGTCAATTTTATGTGTGACATCACTCTTCTAGTTTCATTAAAGAAAGTTAGTTTTGCGAGCCTCTAACTTTATGTAGTGCTTAAGTGTTAGCAGTAAAAGTGTAAAGATTGTGTTAAAACATTTCCCTTGCTATTTGTATTCAAAAGTGTTATAAAATTTCACTATACAGAATACGAAAATTATGTCAGGTAATTTAAGGTAATTCACGGACGCCAGTGGCGCAAAATTATTTAAACTGCCTCGTTAAAATTTAAGAATATGCTTTATTTAAGAGCATATTTAGCCTAAAATAATAACAAGTGAATTAACTTAACGCTCTACACACCTATAAAACTTTTGCTTTGTTTTCTATTGTCAATTTATATACATTTTTGTTTTAAGAAATTGCTAAACATTTTCGTCTAGTACTGTACAGTTCTAGCCCATCTCCTAAGACAGCCCATAGAGAGCTCTGCTCGTTCAAGCTTGTTCCAACTATTTCTGTCTTGCTCACGCCTAGTGTTTATTCTTTCTATCTTCGCGCAACTTCTTCAAGGTCACAATTCTAACAAATTGAAATGGACTGTACATATGTATAGTTTGTTGTAGTATAGTGCAACAATATTAGAAAGGGAGCTAAGCAAGGATGCACATTGTTACCGCTACTTTTTTTAATCTGCATATCGAATATTATTATAAAGACATGACAATATTAAGGATAAATGTACAGATGCACAAGATTAGCATGCTTTAATTTAACTAAAAAGGAAAAACGTAAGCATGCACTGTGACAGTCACTGGCTCATTTATGAATAGACATTTTTTCTGCCTTTTGTGTTGTGTACTGTGTATTTTTTCTACTAAAGTAATGCAGTGGGATTGAGCTCGTGACATTTGGGCCTCTTAATTTTTCATAATTCGATTTTTTGTGTTTGTACGTTCAATGTTTAACAAAGACTACTTTGTCTACACACAGGTTATAGGCAATACTGCAGTACTGTCAGGTGTGGGGTAGTCGAACCGAACAATCAAGACTTGACACAGAAAGCATTATTGAGTGAGACGTATACGTAAGAAATGAAAAATCATCGATACCTTAGAATAGCCAATTTGAAAGACTACGAGTAAAAAAATCTTCAAGGGCACTGAGTTAGATGTATTTGAACCAGTAGCTGAAATCTACCACTGTAACTGGGAAGAACCTGAGACGAATCCGACATCACTTCCTAAAACGACATCAGAACTAGCGAGATTTTGTGTGGACTACAGGAAGCTGAATGACGTAACGCTGAAGGACGGCTACCCTTTACTCCGAATCGACGACACACTAGAGTCTAGCTGAAGCTAAATGGTTCTCTACTTTCGATTTGAAAAATGGATTACTTTATCAAGGCGCTAGAAGCATACACGATACAAAACCAGGAAGCACACACCGTTACTGAGAAGCATATCAATGACTGGATTAACCGATATGGAGTACCATTGGAATTGCACTCCGAACAAAGCTTTATTCAAGAACATTACTAAACTAATGGGCATTATTAAAACGAGGAATGGTTGAACGATTTAACGCAACACTGGAAACCAAATTTGTGAGACGTCGTCAACGAAACACCAAACTGTCTGGGACCGACACTCCCTCCATCGATCCGCCATTTATGAGACAACTGGAAGAATACCAGCCAGCATTTTATTAGGGAAAGAACTCAGGTTGCCAGCGGACATGATGTTTGGTCGTCCTGGAGATTCTCCGCTAACTACGAAGGAATACGTGGATGAACTACAAGAACGACTGGAAGCCATCCATATTGTTATGCGTAGGAAGCTGCGATTTGAAAGTGACCGCATGAAGCCCAGATACGATTGACGGGCCAATTTTGCTGGGTTTATGAAGACGACAAAGTATGGCTATGTAATCCATCAAGGCGAAAGGGACGTTACCCGAAACTACAACTGGGAATTAGTTCATGGAACCCGAATTATGATTAGATCCTGATCAGATTTTCGATAATTCGGTAATCTGATCAGTTCCTGATCAGAGTACAGTACTCCATCCCTTGATCTGATCACCTTATTAGGAACTGATCAGCATACAGTATTCTTTCCCTTCATCCGGCTACCTAATCGGTTTCTGATCAAAGTACAGTTCTTTGTCCGTTGGTCCAGGCGTCTGATCAACAATTGATTAAAGCATAGTATCCTTTTCCTTGATCCGCCTATTTGATCAGTTTCCGATCAAAGTACAATACCCTACCCTTGATCCAATCATCTGTTAATTCCTAATCAGAATTTAATACTACGAACCAGATTACGATTTCGCTACCTTTAAAGCAAGATTGTATCCGATGTCCTGAACTAGATCATAATACAGAATTTAGTTTTTATCTGATTCATTCTGTGTGTAATATTACTTATGAAACAATAATTTTTTTATTACTGTTATGACTATATTATTATCTTGATTGTATTATCAACGTCATAATGGTGCATTTACTAAACTTTAAATTGTTTCTCGTCTATCTTGATCGGCTTGCTCCTTACAGAGGCGACGTCACTGATCGGTTTTAGGAGGGGGGCAGGTTACATGTAAGTAACACAGCATACGTGACGATAAAGAAAAGACTAAGTTTCTAGACGGCATAAACTGGAACATTCTGGAACACGGCTAGCTACTATAAATATTGTCGCAAAATCGAATGAAGATCGGCTGAAGAGGACCTTGAGCGGTCCTAGAACGGCTTAAGGTAGAGGGGTTTTAGTCGGTAGGTCCAAGGCCATATTTCTCGGGAATCCGACACTACCCACTCGTACGGACCGCTGGGTGTATTTTGAAAATTTCCTCTCTTCCACGAAAACAAAAAGAAAATGGAATGAGGGGTAATACGAGAATGAGGTCGATGCGATGTACAAGGTGAAGAAGAAAGAACGAAGAGACAAAGCGTTCATAATATATTGGTGAATTGATAAGTAATAATAAAACTGTTAATTAGACAGCGATTAGTTAAATAAAGGAAGTAAAAGTGCGAGGTGTTTCAATACGTGACAATAAGTATAAATTAGAGCCTTAGAAACCAATTAGCTCAATTAATATTCCCGTCTCGATTTTCATTTTAATCGTTATTATTTATTTTGTCTCATAATTCAATATTCTCGATAACCGCAAATAACTAATCTGTATAGGTAAAAGTATTGATAAAGCAAGCAAATTAATACCTTTGGAAGAAAAACTGATTAAACATCAAACCAAACCCAAAAGGGATCGTTATTATGCCAATCCAGAATGTATTCCTTAATTTACACCAGGCAATCCAAACATGAATTTTATCAAATGGATAGAAAAGAGCGACCCGTTAGGCGAAATAAATCAGTGGAACGAGCAAACAAACACATATTACAGGTAAAGTCATCTTGATGGATTGACACGAAGATGGTATAACAATTTGCAGGGTTCCATACTTCAAAAGGAAAAAAGTCCTTATAGGATCACTTCGTTGTTCGTCTGTCTGTCTGTCTGTCATGACCCTTTTTTCAGGAACGCGTGGAAATATCAAGTTGAAATGAATATCAAATACTCAGATCTGCAATCCCTTGGAACAGTAAATAAACTAGTGTCCGTCCGAAAGTTCGGTTTCGGTCGAGTTTCGGCAAAAAAACGAGTTTCGGTTGAGTTTCAGTTTCGGCGGCAAACCTGCCGAAACTACGACCGAAACCGAAACTGCGTTCGAGAGTTCTCGCGCTCTGCTAGGTCATGTTCGGCGCGTTAAATTCCATCCAAGCGAAGTAGATTAGTAGACATTTCACATCTTCAAAAGAAAAATGAGTCTAGTCTACTATACTTACTCAAATAAACATTTCACCTATTTTGAGTATTTTTAAGGCGCAATTAAAGTATTTCCTTAAATGAGGGGTTGTTATGTTGATTTGATTATCAATAAGTGAAAATGTCAAAGACTGCAGAGCTGTGTGATTTAAAGATAAAAAAATAAAACCGACTGATTATAATAACGTTTTCTTTATTTTTCTCTCAAAACATGATCCTTATAAAGAAGTTTCGGTTTCGGTTTCGGTTTCGGATTCGGCCGAAACTGAGACCGTTGCCGAAATTCGGTTTCGGTCGTAAAAACCAGTTTCGGTCGGACACTAAAATAAACTTCTACCTCAACGCAATCATAACATACGTTTATGTCATCATATTCTGTTATTCGCACGGGAATCAAAACACATACAGTAGGTACTTCCCATTGACCTACAATCATGAAATTTCACAAGAGACAACGATTTGTAGCACATGTAAAGGAAATAATACGAAATCATCATGATCACAAAAAAAATCTTTTAATTGTAATATTGTAATTATACGTTTTGGGGACTGATTTTGGGAGCAAACTCTAAACATACTCGGAAAAAGCGGGAAAAATATTTGACAATGAGATTCGATTCCCTTTGCGAACGAACTATTTACATGCCTAGAAGTATATGTATGTATACGGAACCCCCGGTGCGGTTTATGCAATGCAAACTTTCTGCTGTGTTATCACACCTTAAAAAATTTGCATTTTACAATTAGTGGTTACCTTTGTCTCATTGCCACCATTAGGTATGTATTGCAATAGAATTTCACATTTCGCAAGGACAGAGAAATTGTTAAATATTTACATTATTTTATATTCTAAAATAAGAATTTCATACAAATTAAAAAACGTAAAACTTAATGTACCTATGGGTAAAAACTACTTAATTGACATTTACAAAAAATGTGCCTGTTAGGGTTTTATTATTTCTATATGTGTGTAAATAAATAGTCGTTCGAAAACTAAACGAACATATGTGTATATAGTGGTCGGTATGTATATTTCTACGTTAATTTTACGGACTTAGTTGGGATAGATTTTACCTAATTTGCCCATGTGTTTATACTTTATGCGGGGTGATCGGTCAAGGGGGATCGACCCTCTTCGAGATGAAGAAACAAACAGGACCTGTTAATGTTACATATGCGTGAAACGTATTGAAGTGCACTTGTGCTACTCTGTGTTCTCCAATAGTTGTGCATATTTTAAGGACGTTATAATATTAGTGATTGTTACCTGTGTTACCTGCAAATCAGGGTGAGTTATTCACTGAGTACTTCAAGCATGCTTAGTAATTATTTTACTGATTGTTTTAAATGAAGATGCTGTTGATGATTTATGTTGATATTGAAAGTAACTCATGAGATAATTAGGGACGCTACCTAGACTGTTAAGCTGCGGTGACACAGTCGTTATTTGGGGGCTGAGGTTTGAAAGCGCTGCGGTGCAATGGGGACTGTGGGCTGCGGTTGTACAGTTATCTAACCCATTAATGACCTCAGTCCAGTTTTGGACAGAAAAGTCTGTCTTGCAGAGGTAGTGCGGGAAGAGGGTGTTTGCCCTTTCCCAAGATCAGGTTGATACAGCATCAATAAGTGTCAAGTAGTTGATTACAGTAATTTGGCTGCGGTCAATGTATTTATCTTTAGTTGATTATATTGCAACATGGCCTTGTACAGTAAGATGCACGATAAATGCTAAGGAAAGGTATGCTTGAGTGCTCACACATGTTTTTCTATATTTGATGAAGGTGCCGTAAGGTGATATTGGCAGTGATATAGCTGGGGATCATCTCTGTGATCGTGTTGGCTTTTTTTTAAGTAAGTGATCGTTTGTTTTATTTGTTGTGTATATGATGATTAAGAGATTAGGATGTCTTAAAGCAACGCTTAACCATCTTCCTGACGATACTTTATATCTCAATATTGTCCACGCCCCTGTGATGCTACGTTCTTGATTTACGTAGTTTAAGATATCTATTTGATATTCTGTTCAGAATGCTCTTCGAGAGTATATGTTACTTAAGGCCGCTTACAGTTTTTCAGGAGTGGGATATTCAATTTTGAGATAACCACTCAAGGAAAGGAACTGCAGAAGCATCCCGAGATCTGTAATTAGACATTAACAGTCAGAGTCCTTCCTGTTTCTAAAATGGGCAAACGCCGTGGTCCTCAATCCACTCGTTCTTCCGCTAAAAGGTTGAGAGAAGGTCGCATCGAGTCTACGGAATCTAGTGTTTCGTCAGAAAATGTCCAGCAATTAGCTCCTGTTCATAGCGATACGGAAAATAGTTGCAGTGAAAATGTAACCGCTATTGAACAGTTGGCTACTGTAATGCGCGATGTATTTTCAAGCATTAGAGAACCGAGGCCTTCTACTTCATCTGGGTTTAGAGGCGATGCTGTGCCATATTTTGACCCTGAAGATGATCAACAGGACGTTGTTGTTTGGTGCAACAAAATCGACGAGCTGAGGAAAGTCTTTAATTGGTCTGAAGAGGCTACAATTTACCACGCTTTAGCAAAGCTTAAGGGTTTGGCTGGAACTTGGTATGGCAGTCTAAAGTCAGTCAGTTTTTCTTGGTCTGAATGGAAAGACAAGTTGAAGAGAGCTTTTCCATCGACAAGGGACTTCGCAGAGAAGTTGGAAGAAATGATGAAGCGAAAGAAAAACCCTGGCGAATCATATGTTCGCTATTATTTTGAAAAATTATCATTAATTAACATCTGCGAAAATATATCCGGTCGAGAAGCTGTTTCTTGTATTATTCATGGGCTTCAAGATGAATACATTAAAACTTCAGCTAGAGCGGGAAACTACGCTGAGCCTGAAGAATTATTTACCTACCTCCGAACATTGAAAGATGTCAATCTCCAACCCCGAGATTATAAGTGGAAGCAAAAGAGAATGTTCACCGATAAAGTTGTCAAGAAACCAGTGGAAGTGAAGTGTTTTAAGTGTAATGCCGTTGGTCACAAGTCCTATGATTGTAAACTGAATGTCACATGTGGTTTTTGTCACAAAAAGGGACACAGTGAAAATCGCTGTTATGCGAAACAAAACAAATCGTCTAATAATACTAAAAATACTACATTAAGGTTAGATGCTGAACCTGTTGATAATAATAGTAAATATTTTAAGAAGGGATTAATCAATAAAGCTCCAATTAAAATGTATATTGATACTGGTAGTTCGTGTACAAATATAATTAAAAGTGAAGCAGATAAGTTAAAATTAAGTGTAGATAAAACGAAAATAGTGTTAATTAAGGGTTACGGTAATTCTATAATTTCGTCGTTAGGAACAGTTACGTGTGAAATTAAGGTCGATGATGTTGAATGTACAGTGGACATTAATGTAGTACCAGATTCGGTGCAAGATGTACCCTTATTAGTAGGTAGAACGTTTACAGAACAACCGGAAGTAAAACTTATTAAAGACTATAAAACTTTAACCTTTATTCGTGAGTTACCTGGTGAAACTATTATAAATGAAACCTTGAAAATAAACTTATTAGCCCATCAGGATACACTTATACCGCCGAATTATCTGTGTAACGTGCCCATTACAAGTGCGTCAGATTATTTAGGTGAAGTTTTTGTCGATGCTAGTTTACGATTGAAAGAAAATCAGGAACACTGCATTCCAAGAGTTGTGTTAACTACTCAACGATCAAATACAGGTGAACGAGTTATACCATTAATTAATCTGTCCGAACACGATATCTTATTAAAGAAAGGTCAACTTATTGCGAGAGGATGGACTTGTCACAAACAAAAACCAGCAACCGAAAAAGTTTTAAAAATCCAAGACAAGAATTGTCCAATGCTGCCTTTGGACGAAATAAAGCACGGCTCTATTTCAAATCTGGAACGTAACCAGCTATTCGAATTAATTCAAGAATATAGAGATTGTTTCTCCCTAGGCTACGAAAATATTGGTACACTTAAAACAGGCGATGAAATGAAAATACAATTAAAAGAAGATAGACCCTTTACTTGTCGTCCATACAGAATGTCCCACAGTGAAAAAGAAAAAGTGGCGATTATTTTAGGAGAATTACTTGAAAATGGCATTATTCGAGAATCCCAATCAAACTACGGTTCTCCATTAATTCTGGTAAAGAAAAAGGATGGTACTGACCGAATGTGTATAGATTATAGAAAACTAAATAGTTTAACTGTTAGAGATTTATACCCTCTGCCACGTATAGATGACCAACTAGATAGGTTGCAAGGCAGCAAATACTTCACCAGTTTAGACTTGAAATCAGGATATCATCAGATACCGGTAGCCGAAGACAGTAAACATTTAACTGCTTTCGTAACTCCTGATGGATGTTTTGAATATAATAGGGTTCCATTTGGTTTGACCAACGCTCCAGCTGTATTTCAGAGAGTTATCAACAAAATTTTATCATCTGCTAAGTCAATTGCAGCCGTCTACTTGGATGACATTTTAATTCACTCCGACAACGTGGAAAATGGTCTTAAAAATTTGAAGATAGTCCTAGGTTTATTAAGAAATGCTGGCTTAACACTTAATCTTAGCAAATGTACATTTTTAATGACAAGTGTAACGTACCTTGGATTCGAAATTAGTTCTGAAGGTATTCAACCTGGTAAAGCAAAAGTTTTGGCGGTAAAGGAATTTACAGTTCCGCATAATGTGCACGAAGTAAGACAATTTTTAGGTCTGACGGGTTACTTCAGGCATTTTATTAAAGACTATGCTACGAAGGCAAAATGCTTGACCGCGAAAACAAAAAAAGGCAATAACTGGAGTTGGACCCAGGAAGATCTACATGCATTTGAACAACTAAAAGATGCGCTAGTTTCAAGTCCGATACTTGCACTTTACAATCCCACTTATCCAACGGAAGTTCATACTGATGCATCTAAATTGGGAATAGCGGGAATTTTGTTACAGGAACAGAAAGATAAACGATTACATCCAATAGCATATTTTAGTAGACAGACAACAACAACCGAAGAAAAATATCATTCCTATGAGTTGGAAACTTTGGCTGTAGTTGAGAGTTTACGTAAGTTTAGAGTTTATCTCCTTGGAATAAACTTCAAAGTTGTTACAGACTGCAACGCTTTAAAGACAACCAGCACGAAGAAGGAAATCATTCCGCGTATAGCACGGTGGTGGCTACAGTTGCAGGAATTTTCATTTATAGTCCACTACAGACCCGGAGAAAGAATGAAGCATGTAGATTCATTAAGTAGAAACCCCTCAACTTCAGAAACACCTGCGGAAGAAGTTTTAAAAATTGAACAAGCTGATTGGGTTTTATCTGGTCAGCTAACAGACGAGAAAATAAGCCGCATTAGGGAAATTTTAATGAAACCACCTCAAAACGAGTACGAACGTCACGTATATAAAGAGTACGCGTTAAGAGACGGCAGAGTATATAAAATTACGGTTCGTGGTTTGCTATGGATAGTACCAAGAGGAATGCGAAATCAGGTTGTACGGGCTTCGCATGACGATTTAGGTCATTTTGGCGTAGAGAAAACTTTACATCGTCTGTGTCAACATTATTGGTTTCCTCGTATGAAGGATTACGTCGAAAAATACATAAAATGCTGTATATCCTGTTTGTACAATAAGAAACCGACTGGTCCCAAAGAAGGATTTTTGCATCCTATTGACAAAGTGGCTGTGCCATTTTATATGGTCCATCTCGATCATTTAGGTCCCTTTCCTAAGAGCAGACATGGAAAGGAATATATAATCACATTAGTAGATGCGTTTACCAAATATATAGTTTTAAGATCGGTAAAGACAACAGCGACCAAATATGTAATTGTATTTTTGGTTGAAACATTTGCCACATATGGCTTACCAGCTAAATTAGTCTGTGATCAAGGATCGAGCTTTACTTCTAAACAATTTAAAAAATTTTGCACGGAAAAGAACATTAAGTTAATATTCAACGCAGTAGCTACTCCACGAGCCAATGGTCAGAATGAGAGATTCAACCGAACAATATTAAGTGCCTTATTAACGTCTACTCCAGAAGAAGATCGTTGGGACGAACAGGTTTCTAAGGTACAATTTTCCATTAATACTGCCGTAAGCAAAACAACTGGCAAAACACCCTTTGAACTCCTGTACGGATACAAACCTAGAGGTGTTTTGAATCCTGTTTTAACCCAAGAGATTGACGAAATCCCAAAATTAATCGACGATATTACACAACTGCGTGCGGACGTTTCAACAAAAATAAGGAGAGAGCAAGAAAAGCAAAAACAACGGTACGACAGGAAAAGAAAGATGCCCAAACAATATAAAAAAGGTGATTTAGTGCTGATTGAAAAGACCGAGATTGCATCTAATACGAGCAGAAAACTTTTACCCAAATTTAGTGGCCCAATGGTAGTGTATGAAGTGTTACCAAATGATCGCTATATCGTGACAGATATGCAGGGTTCACATCGGACTACTCGGGCGTCTAAGTATAAACGCACTGTAGCAGTGGACAAAATGAAACCGTGGGTGCCATCAGGTGGCTTATCCGATTCCACAGACTCTGATAGTGGTGAAGACGGGGTTGAACTGTCTAGCTCCAGTGATAGTGAAAATGAGCAAGGTAATGACTTCGGGTCGAAGTAATTGCAGGATGGCCGAATGTAAGGGTTTTATTATTTCTATATGTGTGTAAATAAATAGTCGTTCGAAAACTAAACGAACATATGTGTATATAGTGGTCGGTATGTATATTTCTACGTTAATTTTACGGACTTAGTTGGGATAGATTTTACCTAATTTGCCCATGTGTTTATACTTTATGCGGGGTGATCGGTCAAGGGGGATCGACCCTCTTCGAGATGAAGAAACAAACAGGACCTGTTAATGTTACATATGCGTGAAACGTATTGAAGTGCACTTGTGCTACTCTGTGTTCTCCAATAGTTGTGCATATTTTAAGGACGTTATAATATTAGTGATTGTTACCTGTGTTACCTGCAAATCAGGGTGAGTTATTCACTGAGTACTTCAAGCATGCTTAGTAATTATTTTACTGATTGTTTTAAATGAAGATGCTGTTGATGATTTATGTTGATATTGAAAGTAACTCATGAGATAATTAGGGACGCTACCTAGACTGTTAAGCTGCGGTGACACAGTCGTTATTTGGGGGCTGAGGTTTGAAAGCGCTGCGGTGCAATGGGGACTGTGGGCTGCGGTTGTACAGTTATCTAACCCATTAATGACCTCAGTCCAGTTTTGGACAGAAAAGTCTGTCTTGCAGAGGTAGTGCGGGAAGAGGGTGTTTGCCCTTTCCCAAGATCAGGTTGATACAGCATCAATAAGTGTCAAGTAGTTGATTACAGTAATTTGGCTGCGGTCAATGTATTTATCTTTAGTTGATTATATTGCAACATGGCCTTGTACAGTAAGATGCACGATAAATGCTAAGGAAAGGTATGCTTGAGTGCTCACACATGTTTTTCTATATTTGATAAAGGTGCCGTAAGGTGATATTGGCAGTGATATAGCTGGGGATCATCTCTGTGATCGTGTTGGCTTTTGTTTAAGTAAGTGATCGTTTGTTTTATTTGTTGTGTATCTGTTGATTAAGAGATTAGGATGTCTTAAAGCAACGCTTAACCATCTTCCTGACGATACTTTATATCTCAATATTGTCCACGCCCTGTGATGCTACGTTCTTGATTTACGTAGTTTAAGATATCTATTTGATATTCTGTTCAGAATGCTCTTCGAGAGTATATGTTACTGAAGGCCGCTTACATGCCCAAACAATCAAAAGCAAAAATTTTAAATTATGTCAGTTAACGATTATAGGACGATATATAATCATAAAAAACTACAAATTCAAAATACCTAGATAATACGAATAACACATTTGTTATACATACAACTCACCATGATTTTTGCAATTCAAGTTTCATTTAAAAAACAAACAACAACAATTAGGACAAATTAAAACGAAAACAGAGCATCACAACGCGGAAAAGTTTCAAAATTGTAGTCTCGAAAAACGTCAACTATATCGCACTTTTAACAAATTAAAACCTAAATTAAACTGCACTGTTGATGCGATAACAAATTAAATGTTTTAAACAATCACAGACCGAGTTTTACAACGTACTGAACGACAAAATACACTGCCAGCACGTGTTTAGTAAAAGGAAAACAACAAAAACATCAGTTGTTAGCGATGACGAAGACAGAAGAAAAGCAGTGGGGCTGATGACTGGCGCGGCATTTACGCTATAGGAACAACGGTGCTAGGTACAGAATGGGTACAGACTGAGTCAGAGAAATTGGAAAATTAAAGATGCGGCTACACGATTACGTACTACGCGACAAACTACTTACTAACAGTGTCGGATCTATACATTTCTCATATATAGGTCAATTCTCTTTGTGATGCTCCTCCACCTTTTTACGTAAATAACTCTTTTATTGGCGAAATAATCTGAAACATCGTCATGGTTTATGCTGTTCGTTTCTCTGCCTTTACGGACAGACAAGAGCTAAAGAGTTATTAAATTTTTCTTGACATAACAAGGGAAATCTCCTTTTTCCGAAATGATTTGTGACCGATGCCTAAAGCGCGTGGTGGAAAACAATATTCAGGTTCGGAAAGTAGTACAAAAATTGATTCTTCAAAAGGTAATTTTTTTACATTAGTTGACATTTGAATTGAGACATGAAGTTTAGTCAGGTAGGTAGTACTCACCGAGTAAAGTAGTGTGGTAGTATTTATTAGAATTTTGTTTATTATTTGTTTAAAAATCAATGTGACTGAGATACAGGCTCTTAAAGTTTTCTTAATCGGAGGAAATTCCAGTAACTACGGCCCTGGCTTCAGCCTTCCGCCAGCTGATCCCGCCAAACAACGTTTGTCCTAAAAGATATCCTCGTAACATTCTTCCAATATATCAGCCCATATAGCAAGGGCATTAACGAAACTCCAGTCTGTCATAAGTCTACCTAACTAAACAATGACGTCATCAATGCATATTTGGCGAGAATAGCTGACGAAGGGCTGCAGCCAGGGCCGTAACAACCGGAATTTCCTCCGATTAAGAAAACTTTAGGAGCCTGTATCTCAAGCTACATTGGTTTCCGCATGGAATTAATACTACCACACGATTCTACTTAGTGAGTACTACTTACCTGACTTAACTTCATGTCCCAACTCGTCTGTCAACTAATGTAAGAAATGACCCTTCAAAAATATATACAGATTAAGTAATAATAACGACATTAATTCAGATTTCCGAATTTCTTTGCGGTCATGCTGGTGAAAACATAACAATGGTATTGTATGCATCCCTGACTAAATCAACCTCTACGGCTACCTTTTTTTTTTTGGCATGCTAGTAACAATTTGTTTATTACGTAAAGGTCATGTAATATTAAATCTTCATTAGAATTTTTAGGAATATACCGAACAATCTGGACGAATCTTTACGCTCGCGGAGCAAGTGGGACGACTCACTTGCATTCTGCTATCACGTCGTCCCAATGAACCCAAATAAAACAACCAGTCACACACATAACAATTCAAAGTATTGTATGTACAAAGTTGCAATGGAGTTTTTACTGCTTATAAGTTTGTGTACTGTAATCATACTTAAACATTTACATAGGTACGCATGAGAATATTTCTCGTTATCGTTTGAAAATGACCTAGGTCAGTCATAGGTAATAACTGTTGAAAATTAATAACTAAACTTAAAGTTCCTGAAAGACATTCCTAGTTTTCACATCAATCTAAATGGTACGCTTTTATACCCCTTGCAAACGGACGGCTGTTTCACCGAGCGGCAAAAAAAACGGAAAAATTTATTTATTTTACATATTTTTGAAAACAATAAAAGTTAAGAAACAAGTAGTCAAAATGACTTTAAATAATAAAAAAATATAGTTTTAATGATTAAATACAATGGAAGTACACTTTGTACATATTCTCTGTGAGCACAGATCATAACGGATCAAACAATTAACATTTGGCAGCATTATGAAATTAACATTTTTTTTTATTAACAAATTAAAATTTTATTAGGATTAATAACTATAAAAAAGGCTTTTTTCCCAAAAATTTCAATGCAATAGAAGCAGTATTTGTTATCTTAAAAGTGGACATAAAAGAAATAATTTTTTCTAGATAAATCTTCATTTATTGAAGAAAATTTATTACATTTAAAAATTGAACCCCCTTGCCCTCATCGAAAAAGTGATTCTTAACAACTTTCTCGTTTAACTTTTGTCAATTAAATTATTAGAAAAGAAAATATAAAATAAAAACGAAAAAAGACCTTAAATTATTTATAAACAAATCACCAAACTTTTTCACCCAAAAGTCCTAAAGTAAATATGAGCAAACCCACTATATGAATTTTATTGGTCTGCGAGTCTGTGTATGCTACTACCTTGCCATAAAAACAAACATAAACCTTTTTATTTGCTTTTTTACTAGCGAAAAGTAAGATTGTTATTTGTACAATTTGTACAATACAGACGAACGCACTCTTGCGACGAGACATTCGCGAAAACCTAGACATCCGTGACAAATTATTATAATAAATTTTCTAGTACTTCTTTTATTTATTTATATTATAGTTATTTATTTATGCGGTAACACTAACTAGACACTTATTTCTAGCACAGTGTATTTTTAATATTTATTTGTCCGTATCCACTTTAAAGCGGATTCACACTATAGGGACGGACGGTCATGGTCTGATCAAGGTACGGTCAGGTCCAGTCAAATAATTTGGCAAGAATTTTAAATGAAAGCATTCACGACGAGCCCAGTGCAGATGCGAGTGGAAGAAAGACAGCAGTAGTTAGTGGGAAAGTGTATATATACAGGGTGTCCCATTTATAACAATTAAAAAAAAACATGGCTTCCTGACACAAAATACAACAAAACAGTGTTATCGTCTTTGTAAATTTGAACGTACAATTTGTTTCATTACGGGCCTGGATCTAGGCGATTAATGTCGTACAGCTGATCTAGTGTGGATGTAACGAGTACCTACCGGGAAGAAGCCGAATGCACTTCCACCTTGTAAAAAAAAAAAGTAAAAGTGAAAAAGAAAAGCGTACCTTTTATAAAAGATGTTGAAATTGTCCGCCATTCTCTTCAATGCAACACTGACAGCGGCGTACCAAGTTGCTGCGAATTTTGGCCCAGATACCGGGGATATTTCGAATTATACGAAAGGCATTTTAATGAAACTCACCACCAACTGACGTTTGAATAAGAACTCTACTAGAATGCACTATCACACTACTAATTGTCCTTATTGTAATAGTCTCTTATGAAATGGCCACTAAATAAATAAACTAACACTAACAAACAAGTAAATTCCACAACAATCCAAAGCGAACTGAACAACCTGTTAGAAACTACAACATTTGTGTGTTTTTTCGAGTCACTTCCAGCAGTGTAATTATACGAGGTTATATCAACATTGTGCTTTTTACATTTAATGAAAACAAAATAATCAAAATTGGTCCTTCAGGACACACCCTTGTATTACTACACGTGGGGTTAATGAGCCCTGCCAGGCAAAACTAACGCCAGAATGAGCAATTTAACATATGTGATTGGTCAAAGGAGGTATGCATCTTATCTCAACTGTTACAACCCTAACACATACATTTCTTTTCGTACACTTGTACGTTTTCTTACAAACCTCTACGAAACGCTGGGTGGCCAGGGCCGTTTGTGAACCACTTCTAAATATTCCGTAAATGTTATAATTTCTTTTCTGTGTAAAATAACATTATACTGGACGTCATAGGCTACATTAGGTATATATATTTACTCTATTTCTTCTAAACCCAAATTGATCTTGATCTAATAGTTCTTCCGCCCTTTTTTCCATCCTCCTCTTTACAATTCTAGTTAAGGTTTTTGACGCATGGGAAGTTAAGCTAATAGTTCTAAATGTCTCGCACCTATCCGCGCCTTCCTTTTTACGTATGGTTACTACGACATTCCGTTTATAATTCTCTGGGACTTTCTCCATCATAACAAAATATTTTAGTAAAAAATTTCTTTGGTGCAATTTAATTAATATATATANTATTTTTTGAAGCATAGAAAATAGTTATTCTCATGTACATTCACACTTTCAAAAATTCATAACTTTTAAAATACGTATTAACTTTACAAAAAAACCTTCATACCTTTTTTATCGAGATTAAACTAAAGAATATAAAAAAATTGTTCTGGCCAAAAGTTGTTTTTTAGCATTTATTTAAACAATGGTGAATTAAACAATACCCTGACCGAGTTACCTGCTGGCCACCTATATCGTGTTCAGGAGAATTTTTCAAACAAAATTGCGTAAAAAAATTTAATCCGAATAATTTTTCCCACTCACCAGCACATATTGCCTGGACTATATATAATTATATAATAATCCGAATATCATTAAATTGCCCTCGGCGTCAAAAGTTGCCGACCATCGATCGGACCTAAGCTAGGGGCTAGGCACATGGTGCATAGCTCACAGCACTTCATACAGCCAACTTTTGCACCTGGAACTTCTCGAACACCGAAATATTTTCCATCTAGAACATTTTTTTGTATCCTTAACATAGATATTATTTTACGTTTATTCCAAACTCTCGAACCTCTTCTTTTTCTAACTCGAAAATTTCTTTAGCTACAGGTACGGATTTTACATTATGAATTTTCTGAATTGAAATTCATATTAATATTCTTCGGAAATATCTAAATTAATACTTTTACATTTCAATTACATTTCTTTGAAATAACTGACGTATGTAGTAATGAAAAATTCAAATTTAACAATAGATACAAGTAGTGTGTTTAAGATAAGTAGCTACTAATCCTAAAAGATAATGAGTGAGTCAACTTGTTTATCTGTGCCGGAACGTGAAAGCTTAATTAGACACATCGTCTCTTGTACTTATTGCTTGTAAGTACTATGTATTTATTACATTTGTCAAATGTTACGTGCATAAACCTTGGACTATGACATGTCTTAATGTGACTGAATTATATTTACAACAATTAAACCCACAGAGGTATAACAGTGCTCCCAATTATCCCCGTGAAGATAAATTTATGCCAACCATTACATAAATATTTTCCATTTTCTAATGTATATTACCGTCACAAAATTTTGTCCGCAACGAGATAGAAACCAAAACGTGAACGTTATATGGAATTTCGCCCGTCATATTTTCCAATATAACAATTGAGGCTTTAACCAAAGGCAACAGGAAGAAACAGATAGGAAAGAGATCAAATTTATTCTCAACAGTCCCAATTGAATTGCTAGGTCCAATAATAGTCAATGCGAAAGTAATTATTCAAACTTTTTGGAAGACGAAATTAACATGGGATCAAGCGGTGACATTAAAATTAAACACGAAATTACTGCCATTGAGGTTCAGTTAGAAGATGTTAAATACATACACATACCCGGACAAGTTAGGCTAGAAGGCGCATGTGTCGTAGAATTACACGAGTTTTCGGATACTTCCGGAAAGCATACCGCTTGCGCTTATATCTTTAGATACTAAAATACATCAACAATTTTATTGGTGTGACTTAAAAATAATATCAGCATCAAGCTTCGACAAACTACAATGGATTGGAAACTACGCCGTTCCCGTAAATAGAGACATCACATTAGACGTATCGGTTCTTCCAAGAGCTTCAACTACCCAGGCTCGGTAATATTTGACGATGAAACTATCGAAGCGGATAACTCACGGATGGATCAACCGTCAAACGTAAATCGGAGTTTTGTGCAAACCAAAAATGCTATTAGGACAAGGGGTAGAGTTTACAAATCAGGCTAGTGCTGCTGTATGAAAGTGAAGGCTTGCAGATCAAAAAGAACCACCAACAGAAGTTGCACACTACCAAAATGCGTATGCTTGATAAAATAGCAGAATCCAGGCTCAGATGGTAAGCTCACGTGATGAGGAGAATAGAAGACCATGTCGTTAAGATCCTTTCCATGGATACTACAAGAAAGAGGGGGGAGGAAGACCTCAAACCATCTGACTGACGAATGTTCAGAAGGACATGAAGACTCTAGGCTTCAACCAAGAGGATGCGCACCAACGAGGTTCGTGGAACCCCATGATTGGAAAATCCGACTCCGCGTAACGGGAAGATACGATGCCAAAGAAGAAGAAGAAGTGGGAAGAAGCCAATAAAATGTGTGTTTGTATGTTTTGCACCAAACGCAATACACCTCGAGTATATTAAGTGTCTAAGTGAAGAAGTATGCTAGACATATACTCATATAACGGTACAAATTTTACTGGTATGAATGCTATGTTAAAGGATTTTTATAACATGCTAATTGATCCCAGTAATGTATCAGAGATAATAAATACTTTCGGTGATCTTTGGGAGACTTTATGAAGAATATAATACTCATCTTACACAAATTGAAACGATACTCAAATCACGCTCTATTTCTTCTTTATCGAACGGCCCGAACGATCCTACTCCATTAATTCCACTCCATTTCACTTTTTAATAATGGTCGCACTCTTACTTTCTTGTCGAAGTCCTCACTGGCTAATGTAACAATCGTCTAAGAAAATTCGACCATGTACAAAAAATTACGCAGCACTTTTGGAAACGCTGACGCAAGGAATATGTAAGCGAATTCTGAGTTAGGACCACGTAGAAGCAACACGAAGAGAGCCTACTACGCCCTCGTAGTGTTACAACAAAACAATTTGCTACCTTTTATTAAGCGGCGGACGAGTCCACTCAAAAGCAGACAAGATTGTTAGTGGTATCAGAAAAAAACGGTAATGGCTCTATTATAAAAAGAGCACTGAACAAGGTATATGTTCCTCCGCTGTACAGGTCGTGAATGCAAGGATCTTCTATTTCCTAAGCATTACTAGATTAACATAGATTTGGATTGTTTGTTCCTATTATTACGTATTGGTTAATTGTTTATGTTTCATAATTGTTGTGTAATCAAACACCTTTCGCCTAACGCCACTATTATTCACTACTACATCACATACTTTATCGCTACTTTGCTCTTCTTATTTGAATCGTAACTAAAGCTCGAACTTTCGACCTCGCTATTTATAGGGACTGGGCTGATTCTAGAAAGATTCCAGAACGAGGAATTTCGAAAATCCGATCTTCTCTATTACTAGCGAGAGCTAAGCAACCCACTACAAGGCTCTTGACGTATAATCGGTTGCCTAGACACAGCAGTATGGTTTTCTGGGGTTTATTATTACTCGTATTTAAACTTTATGTTGGAAGTTTCTTCAACTTTCAAAGAGGGCAGCATATTCGCATTCATCTACCTACTCATCATTTTTTACCTTAAATACTAGCATTTATTGATTGTTTAACTTAAAGTCATAATAGTATTTGTCTGTCGATATTCTTTTGGTATAACTTTAAGTATACTGACCCTTTGCAAGCAAATACTAACAATGTCAACAACGTCTTTGGAATAGTTGCTGTCACGCATCTATTTATGAGCAAGGCATTTAAAATAGTGGAATACTATTCGTTACCACCTTCGTTCTTTCCGCTGTGAGGGTGGAGAATATGTGTATGTATACGTTTCCGCAATTAAAAACAAAGTTGAAAATCAGATCATCAACCGTAAAAACAGCAAGTCTTTTAACATGTGTATTTCTATTTACATTTTTGCAGCGCTAATTGTAAACCGTGTAATTAAATATTTTATTAGGTGCAGTTACTCGTGCTTCTTTCTTATAGAAGTAGTTTAATTATATTTAACTCGGACCATAACTTTTGTATATTCCCTCATAGGAAAAAGAAGGGGCGCGTCATCGCAAAATACATAAAAATGAATACTTTTTTACGAGTTACTTACTAGATACTGCTTCATAAAAAACTTCATAGTGTATCATCATTTACAATATGTAATGAAATATAACACTATTATACCATTTACAAGGTACATTGCTTTGATCTTGATCTGCACTAAATAAAAATTTCGGTAATTGTCTGGTTTAGCAGTCACACCTCAGATCACCTTTAATTTTTGGTATGTTCTAGAGATGATTATGTTAATCATTTTGTGATATATATTTTGGGCGCGGAAATGATAATGAAGCATAGTTTTCGAACATTGAAAATAAAATAGGCAATAATACGGTAAACTGTTTGGAGATATATTTATATACATTAGTGACGTCATTTTTTAGTTTAGTTAGGTTAGGTTAGGTTTGGAGATGTATATGCATTGGTGACGTCTTTGTTTGGTTAAGTAGATTTATAATAGGCTGGAGTTTATTTAACGTCCCTAACCGCTGGACGTCTTCAGTGCATATACATCTCCAAACAGCCTGACGTATTATTGTCTATTTTATATATCATAGGGCACCACATATTGTTTTTCAACGTTCGAAAAGTATGCTTCATATCAAAATGATCAGCATAATCACCTCTGCAACATACCAAAAATTTGAGGTGATTGGAGGTGTGGCTGCTAAACTAGACAATTACCAAAATTTATCATAAGAGCGCCATTACAAGAATAAAAAAAAATATTTAATTGGTCTGGCCATTTTCATTGTTTAAACATTTTTTTAACTCATTTTTTGTCATTATATCTTAAATTTGTAAAGCAGTAATTTTCGAAAAAATGGTTTTACTTTGAAAGAAACTACCTGGTGGGTAGGTAATCTAGCTACAATATTCAAATTTAGCGAAAGGAATACTTAATTCAAATTGTTTAATAACTTACTTGGTAATACGAATTTTCAGAAGTGAAAATGTCCCATAATTGGCACTTGAGATTAAAGTTACACTAGCATTTTATACACAAAGTCAAGTAAAAGTTTAACCCTTAATAATCATTTTTGAAGATGTTGCTTTAAGAAGTGAATTGTCAATTAAACAAATTCATACTTTCAAATTAATAAAACTGAAGTTAGCACCAATTTTAAATACAGGAGCAATAAACAAAATATTTTAAAATTCTACAATTTTAGTGCACTTAAATAAATTCACTATACAAGATCACCTGCATACTGCATTCGCGAATGCGTAGTTCAAGATTAATTAACAATTGCCTTCATTAATAAAGACATTCAAACCGAAAAATTTATATGTTATTGAGTGTGTTGAGTTTTTCGGCCAACGAGTTACCGAATGAATTGGCAAAACCGGCACTTATTGAACTTAGCAAACTATACGGTGTTTCAAAACATTCAGTCTGATTATCAGATAAATCAGTTGCATCGTAGTTACTTCCCACAACACGAAAACCAAAGCTTGAGAGTTCTACACAAACTTTGTTTCCTTCTAACGTTTCGATGTTAAAGAAAATTGTCTGATTCGTACTAGCTAATTTATCACATATTTTTATTTCATTCACGTGATCTTTAATATCGCCAATAACTGCTTCCGCTTCTAATTTCCAACTTTCCGAATCAAGCACAAGTTCTGTCACATCTGACATTATTGATGTTTATGTAACTGATACGTCTGAAGTTGACTGTAAACCATTGAGGTTCAGAAGCGTTCCGTGAATTAGAAAATGATGAAGTGAGGGCACTAACCATTACAAAGCGTTGCTATTTATTACACAAGAGTCTTAGTATTTTCAGTACTAAATGTTTTTAAAAAAAATATTACATTGCATTGATTTTGCAATTTGCTACACTACGCCAGGCGTACCAAATTCATGCTACTCTTATAGACTATCACGTAACATTAGGAACATAATAGGTTGCATAACCACCGCACAATAAAATTGTTAATATTATTAGCAGCTTTATTTTAAGACCTACATTTTCTGTATTACTACTAGTGAAATAAACGAAAGTTTTCAAATCAGAACAATTTGTAACCAGATAAAGTTTGGTAATCACTAATCAATATTCTTCAAGTATGCCAGAATAACTTAGAAAAAAGTCTATCGCAAAAAATATACTTATCTTATTTTTATTTAACAATTTAAGTGAAAAAACCAGTTCCTTCTGTTTGAGAGGGGTGCAACCGATTACCTTACTGTTGTACCTTATTTTCCCAATTAATATTTTATACACACATGCACAAAAATATGCCTCCATTAATATAAAATAATTATCCCACTACAGATTACCTCAAGTTAATAAGAGAAATTTTCTTGTTGCTGCTGTCACACCTTCGTTAGGAATCGAACCCGAAAAACTTTCTTAATATCAGTTTACTGGAATCCGCCTGGTTTAAATTCCCTCCATAAATTCACGGTATTGCTTAGTGCAAGAGCATAGGTCTTTTTCGCTTCTTATTATTATTATTAAGGCATTAAGTCTTCCCACTTTGGTGATGGATTAGTCGAATTTTTAACTATTGTAAGTAAACCAAATTATTTCTCGCTGTAAATATTAGCTGACAAAGACGAAAAGGTACAATAGCTATTTTATATTTAGCAGCTACTTTCCGGATGCTTTACACATGGAAGAGCATATATCAAATAGGTAATATCTCTAACTGTCTAAGAAGCGCTTATGACATGTAATCAGGTGGATACAGGAGAATCAATTTTTCAATATTTTCACTTGTAATGCTCTTTTTATCTAAAAGGTTTGTGAGAGTGTTTGATATTGAATTCAAACGTTCGACAACCATTTTAGATTTATCTTGTAAAAAGTTTTCAATTTTACCTTAAACCTTTAAAAATTATTTTCTACAAAACATATTTATATAAGTTGCATAAAAATTTGAAAAATTCGACCACAATTCTGACCGCTAAAAGGCATGTCCATTAGTAAACGTCGATGGTAGCCACCATAACGAAGTTCTATGGGAGAAATGAACGCCAGATTTGTGGCTAACTTATAGAAATGAGCCACGAATTTTAACCCTGGGAATTTCGTTGATGGCCAGGACGCGGCATCCAAGAGTTATCCCTCATCATCGTCAATGACAAGTTTAATTACGAATTGTTACTGCTTTGCCTATTATGAATTAGTATGTAGTCATTTGGTATTGCATACTTTAATAGACATTTATATGGTTCTAATAAATGAACCCCATAGTGATGATCCCTACCTAAACGCATTGATTGTCGTGATCGCGAAGTTTTCATGATACTATGCTCATTTAATAGATATTTTCTATACCAACAGACATTTTTCTACACGATTTGTCAGTATGCTAGTAGACCATTTGTCGCCGCCAGTCCGTAATCCCTCTTCAACAGTTTGTGTTAATCATTTAACGTCCGAGCTGACTGCGAAATATCATTTAATCGTCAATAATCTGACCCCGGAGGCGTTATTGGCGGTCACCGACATTATCAAATCGCCGCCTGCTTCAAATAAGTACAATTTTCTTAAAACACAGGTTGTTGATTGCCTAACGGATAAAGAGCTACGCAAAGTTCTGGCTGAACTCGAGCTTGACGATAGGAAACCTTCAGAATCACCCAGATTTGGTAGGCGCCCAAGCTCCTAAAAAACGTTGAAAGAATACCCTAGTTAACCTTACTTGCTGCTGGTGCGCATACGTTGAAGGAGAATCATCGCATTTCGCTGTGACTGCTGCTACTCATTCCATCTATCCTTCTGCCCCTTTCCAAGCCTGCAACTTCTGGTTACTCCATTGTGACACAGCTTAAGGAGATCAGAAAAGATCTAGAGAATTGGACTACTCAGCTAAAGCAAGTAAACAACAAATTGAAAACGACGATCGTGACAGACCTTGTTCTCGCCCACAATCTAGTACCAGAGAGCCGCACATTTCACTGGCAGGATATTGCTATTACCACTATAATTTTGACAACCGCTCGCAAGAATGCAATAAACCGTGTGCCTTAAAGCCTACTTCAAGTCAAACGTCTTCGTTTGAAGGAAACTAGCAATGCTGTCGTCAGTAGCAGCGGTAAGCGACAGCAACAATCAACTACTACCGTTTCTTCGGAGGCCTTAAGTGTAGTAACTTACTTTTCCTGATAGACTATGGGTTCATTCATTCAATTATCTCACATCACATCATGATTAACTACATTTTTTTGCTGTCAATAACTCCACTAATATTACTTGTGGGAGATACCATCTCTCCTTACAGCTTGGTCTTTTTCGAGATTTCAAGTGGTTATTCGTCGTTGCCGATACCAATCATGCTACCATAGGTGATAATTTTTTGACCTATTTTGGACTTTCTGTCGACGTGCAGGGCTAATGTCTCATCGACAGACCTACCACACTCACCGTGAGTGGTTACATTGTGAAAGTATCAAACAATCGATTTAACCACACAATTTCTTTCACTGCTTCAGACGCACTTACGAATTCCCCTTCTATTGTAGAAACCCATATATATTGTTATTTTCTACTCTTCCATACGACAGCTGCATTTCCCAACTTGCAAAGCACTTTGGTGGTCAATTTCCTCGTAATTTTGTCACCAGCATAATCGGAATCACTAATGGCTTCGAACCTTTCTTCCTTCCTTCCCAAGTTCCAATGTTCCCTTCTCGCTTCTCTATAAGGGAAGTCTTTTATTTCATTTCTTTTAGGTACTAATCCCCCCATCCCAACCACTTTGAATTAACGTAGATACTTTCCAAATGCACACCCTTCACATAAGTCGTCATCAACTCCAGATACTGTCACACCGTTATGGTTTAGAAAATCGCGAACATGTTGCTTATTTTTATGAATAAGTCTTTCATGCCATACTTGAAGGGAATTGTCATAGTTCGCGACACATGCCAATTTCGGTAAAACGATGCGATAAATTGTCTGCCTATTGCTTCAATTTTCTCGTTTCTCATAAACACATACCATTTTCCTTTTCGCTTTAGAGGGGTTTTTCATAGGTTGATGTCTGGGTGTTGTGCAGGTTGGTGGTGTCTTTTCGAATGTGAGGAAATGATCTGATCTGACCAATGCAGCGCTTCGGACGTTTGCCTTGGTAATCAATCTCGTAGTGGAGATCACCTATATGTCCCAGGGAGCCATTTGTCTAGCTTTATGTTGCCAGATAAGAAGTAAACCTTTTGTTCAGTTGACCTTGGTTTAGATGTCATCAGATTTGGTAAGGTTGAGGCGAATGAAGTGAAGTAAAAATCTCGTCCCAAGAATAGTGGTGCTGGAGGTTGGCCAGTGGTAGAGTGCGGAGTCTTGCGAAACTAACGAAGGAACTCGTTCGAGTTGGCGTGGAGAGTTCTTTTGGTTGTCTTCATTTTTTATAGGGCGTCCTTTACCATCGGAACATATCGTTCAGCTTGGCCATTTGTTGATGATTGGTACGGTATTGGTAGTTTACAGTATTTCACACCACTGTTCTGCAGGAAGATGTTAAACTCTTCTGACATGAACTGTCGACCGTTATTAGAGAATAGGTCGTCCATGATGGCGATCGTGATGGTTGCTGTCGTGAAGGTTTTTGGTTTATCCTCAAGCCATTTGATGTAGGCGTCAACAACAATCAACATGGTAGTTTCTGCAACTGGCCTAGCGTAGTCGATGTAGATCCGTTCATATGGTGCTTTTGGGTACTCCAAGTGGTTAGGGAATTAGGGTGGTGCGTGTGCATAGTTTGCACCCACAAGAGTTTCGATGTTTGCGTCAATGCCAGACCAGGACACGAAGGAACGTGCCATGCTTTTCTTATTCATATTTATCTTAAGATGAGCTCTTGTCCTGACTAAAGGACCTTGACAATTTTGCCAAGGTGGAAGTCTTTCTTGGCAACTGCTTTCAAAGGCAGTTGCTGGATCTGGTAAACTGTGAACAAATCAAATTCATCAAAACCGTTAGCCTTTTCTTCTTGTGGAGATGAATGGTTTCGAAAGGACTGTTGATAGAATATGAGTTCGAGAAAAATAATCTGCGTTTGCGATCGCCTTGAAGGTCTTGAAGATGATGTCGTAGTTGAAGTGCGCCAGGTAGTTAGCATAGTTGGCCATGCGACTGATGCATAGAACTGAGAAGAACTTCTTGGGATGTGGGATCCGTGTCAAAGGCTTATGGTTGATGATCGAGTGGCGAGCGTACAGATAGTTGAAAAGCTTCTGTACAGCTCACACGATGTAGGTAAGTCTTGGATAAACGAGTCGTAGTAGGCCGCTTTTACCAGGAACAACTGCAGTTCTTCTAATGTGCTTAGATGCGTTTCATATAGGTCAGATGTGTGCGCCGGACTTGTGAATGCTAGACGCGATGATCTTGTGATCAAGAGTTTCTAAGGTAAGCTGAGCAAAGACACATTTTGACCGATTGAACTTGAGACCATGTTGCCGGAATCGTTCCAGATGAGTTATGTTGAGGGCATGTACAAGGTTTTCAAAATATTCACTGAGAACAATATTGTCATCAAAGATACTCAAGACGTTTTGAAGATCTTGCGGATCAGGCCACGAATTGGAGAGTTGAGCGAGAACACGTGGCTGAATTCATCATCGGCCTCGAGAGAAATGTACGCGTCGGTGGCAGAAAAGACCGGCACCACGCATTTGGTTGAATAGGTGTTCTACCTTGGGGATCGGGTGTTCAGATGATCCGCAGTTTGAATGTGGGCTTTTAGTTTACCGTAATCCTCAGTTTGCCGTTCTTCTTGGCTACAACATATGTTGTAGATGCCTATTCAGAGTAGTCTACTCTTTTGTAGAAACCGAATTTTGGCGTCAATTCCTTTGCGTAGGCATCACGAAGTGCAACTGGTACGTCACGTACTCTAGCGAAGATAGGTGTAGCTCCAGCCTTCAGTCGAGCCTGAAACTTTCCCAGAGGTGTCGACCATGTAGAAGTGCAGGTTGCTGGTTGTGGCTCCCATGGTGGTGTAACTGGCAAAGTTGCGATCAGTCATCTGTAACACACAGTGGGATTTGTTCGATAATAATAGATTTGCTCATGATCGACCATGGAGCGTCGGTGTCCAGTTCCATTTTGGAGGTGGTTCTTTATATGGTGACGTAAAGCTGTTGTTTCGATGGAGAATTAACTGCTCTGATAACCTCAGTTTTGGTTTGTTGCTCGTCTCGTTAACTTTAAATTTCAGACTTTACTTATGTGACCTTTCTTCCCACACTTAAGGCACTCGGCGTCCAGGAATCAGCATTGGCTACGAGGATGGGCTTCGCCGCATCCAGTGACTTGCTGTCTTTGGGTGATCCCCGGTTAGCCTGCTGTGACCCTTGTGACTTTATGTCGGAGGTTGCACTTGCGGGACTGGAGCTTCTTATAACCTATGCGGTTGATTGCAGCGTTGCCAGGTTCAGTAGATAGAATTATCGCACTCTTTAGGAAAAATTATCGTATTAACATCAAAAATATCGTACATTATTGCGCATGCGCATCGGAGTAATAGTCTGGTGGTGGGAGTATGAATTTGTAAAGAGAGTCTGTGTATACCCCAGTGGTTTTCTCAGTTCTATTATACCATCAATAGATGACACTATAAAAACTTTCCTGATAGGCTAATAACTTCAAATAGAAAAATGAATTTCGGACTGGATTTTAAACACTTTGGAAGAAAGTTCTTTTTTTAGAGTCCATAAACAATTAAATTTAATTGAATGTATACAAATAAACAACTTTCCAACATATATTTATATATCTATGCATATAATGTATATATTTTAACATTATGAAATTGTACTTAAGTTCTTAAAATCAACTATTCAACATACATAAAAATATTTTTTTT
>NW_020439018.1:62355-87405 GCF_000699045.2 Agrilus planipennis
CCATAAGCACGAATTATCGTACGTTTAATAGAAATTTGAATTACGATATCGTACATCGTATTTGAAGCAAAATTATCGTATGTCCCCATAATTATCGTACAGGTTGGCAACGCTGGTTGATTGCCTTTGGTTTGATGGCTGCAATATTGACCTCGCCAGCGATGTTGCTAGTGACTTCGAGTGCATAAGCGATTTCGTATGCAGCGATGGAACTCTCTGGTTTCTCTGCGATGATCTCATTACACATTTCTCTCGATTCTGCGAGCATTTGTTCAATTAACATTCTTTCTAAAAATGTGCGGTACTCACAATAGGTGACAGCTTGCCATAATCTCAACGTAAAGCTGGCGATTGCATCTTCTGGATTCCGCACGATGCTCCGTTTGATGCTCTCAGCATCAGCGTACATTTTGCGAACGGTGCCGAAGTGGACTGTCTGCTTTTGTTGAATCTCGTTGTAGGTGAGAGTTTCGGGTCGTTGGGACTCATGAGAATCTTGAAGGCGTGATTGAATTCGATGCCCATGTAGACACGTGCGAATTGTACGTACTTATTATCAGGGAATTAACTCAGATTCAATGACCAGATAAACTGCGTGAAATAGTCAGTCATTGTGGTCTTATCGGCTGCGCGGTATGTTTGTATGGAGAATGTTGGCGTTTCGGGAGATTCGTTCGAGTAACTCTGGTGAGATTTCCGCCATGGTGAAGAATGGTACGGTACAGCTTGATTAACGCGCATGGCGATGAACGAAGTTCGATGTTCGTCATCAGGTTAAGGTTAGGATGCTGCACATGGATACACTTTCACTCGGGTACATGTTATTTATCTATCCCACTCCTGAATTGAATCGTACAGAATAAAGAAACAAAATTTTGGAATAATATTTATACAACGGTAATAGTCGTTTAAGTCTAAAAATGATTTCAGTTCTTTTACTGTCTTTGGTACGAGAAATTTATTGATAGAAGAGATTTTGTCGGGATTTAGCTTTACCTATTTCTTCGGTCGTGATTACGTGTCCTAAAAACTTCTTTTCTCAAAGATTTGTGTAAATTTAAATTTTCATAGATATTTTAGCATCTAGAAAACTTGTATTAACTCTATTAAACATTCGTGTAGATATTTTAAAAATATGACAATGTCGTCCATGTTATAATGAAAGAAAATGTAGTCCCGCAGTACGGTACCTATCATGCGTTAGAATGTAGTGGATGCGTTTTTTAGTCCAAACACTGTACGATCATTACGAGTATATATAAAGATTATGTTTACATTCTAAAATCGACATTTTTATAAAAACATAAAGTATTTTATACTGAGGAAATAATTCAAATTAAATATCTTAAAGTATCTAACCATAATTTTATTCGCCCACTTCATCACATTACCTAGTTAACTAAATAAGTATTACAACAAATCTAGAAATGTAAACAAAATACATATATCATAAAGTATTTCTACTTAATATACTTATTCTAAAACCAGCGGCGGACCCAAGAGAGGGGATGCATAAGGCTGTAGCCCCCTCCCGTCGGCCGGACTATTTTCGTTGGATATTATGTACGTCACGACAAAACATTGTGAATCACCCTCTCCCTCCTCTTTGTTAAATCTGACTCTTTTTTAGGTTGCAAATCATAAAATCATTTCATGTCGTTTATTTCTTATCCCAAAGCATTTCTTTAGGCATAAGGCAATCATTTAATGACTGAAACGTAGTCATTCTACTAGCGGTGGACTTGGTTGCGAAAAATAGTCTAAGTATTATGTCTAAAATAAAAAATTCAAAATTAATTCTAGGCCATTTGAATTGCACAAAAAATATAATAATAATACTTTTAAGAATAGTCAGCTGCCTAGATAAAAACCTGTATAGAAAAACAATTCACCTAAAAATCATTTCAGATTCAATAAAATCTATAGAGTTAATTAATTAAAAACAAAAAAAATTGTCAGCTACTTTTCCGAAAGTTCTAAGCGGCATATAAACTGAGTATGGTGCAATCCAATGTAACGTTTAACTAACGATCTTGCCCCCTTTAAATAAATAGCTGACGCATATTTTTACTTCATTGTTTAAATAATTGTTTCCTGTGACCTAAAATCAATTTTAAATGATGATGATTTTAATCCTTTTTTCATAGTAAAGAAATTTTATTCACAAATTTAGCCAGCATAGAGTATAGATATCCATTACGATTCAAATATATGAATTAAAAATATACATCAGTTGTTTATTTAAAGGGAGGAAGATCGTCTGTTGGCTTATGTATTAATAGTGAATTTTTTGTTTCATAAAAAATAGATTACAATCATGCAAATCATGTTACAATAATTCCAAGTCAAAAGGGGCAAGTTCGTCAGTCAAACAGGAACACTCCTTCCTGGACTAGAAATTTTTTGTAGTGTAAACATGCCGGCCGGTCAGAACAGAACATCTGCACGATAGCTGTACTTATTATATCTAATAAAAAATATATCTGCAATCACTACCGACCTGGGGTCGCTTTCTAAAATACAGCCTTCGCAGAAGTAGAGATGATTATTCATATTCGATAAAGACCTAAAAACGAGCACGCGAAAAGTGATAGTGGAGACTTTCCCAGAAAAAAAAAAATTGCTCATTTATTATTTAATTTAAAATTATATGGTTACAATCAGACGGAATTGGTGAATCCCCCCCTATTTCTCGTTGCTATTGGCTTACCTCCAACAGGCATTAGAAGCGAAAGGCTCGTTTATATTTGAATGACCTTCGTATACTTAAAATATATATATAATCATCATCATCATAAGGTCGTCAGTCTTAAGACTGGTTGGATACTTCCACTCTTTCCTATCCTGAGGTAATTTTCGCATTTCCCTAAAACTAGAATAACCCACATCCTTAACTATTTGCGAACAGTATTCTTATCTAGGTCTACCTCTACTCCTCCTAACTCACGTTTCTGCCACTAATATGTATCTGACTAGACCTTCATGCCTATATCACCTATTTTTTATTGACTTCCGTAGAGTCCTCTGTTGTCCTATTCTTTCTAATATCTCTTCATTTCTAACCTTCTCTATCCACGATATCCTCATCATTCGCCTGTAACACCACATTTCGAACGCTTCTAACCTTTTTTTTTCGCAGCGCCCACCATCCATGTTTCCCACTCGTACAGCACTGCGCTTCAAGCATACTCCTTTAACAATCTTTTTTGAATTTCTAAATTAACCGTTCGCGAGCATAGTAGTGACTTCTCTTTATTGAAGCCGACTCGACCCTGGGCTATACACTGCTTTATATCCCTATTACTCCTTTCATCTGATTTCCTAGATACCTAAAATCCACTTCTTCTAATTTTTCGTCTCCTATCTTTATATTCGCTCTTTCCCTACTTTTTCTTCCCTTGCATACCAGTATTTCTGTTTTACTTTTATTTGTTCTCATGCAGTACTGTTTTGTCAATACCGCTTCCGTTTTATTTAAAGCTATCTCTAACTGCTGCTTGCTAGATGCTATTACTGCTATATCATCTGCAAATCTAAGCATACTAATCTTTTACTCCTGCATATCTATCCCTACAATTGTACTGTCTTTAATGATGTTGATCGCGTCTTCGATGTATATATTAAAAAGTAGCGGTAACAGTGTGCATCCCTGTCGGACTCCCTTCCTAATAATTACTTCTCTACGATGCAGCACCATCTCTATAACTACCTGTTGCTTTTTATACAAATTAAGTATCACTCTTCTATCTCTGTAAGTTGTCCCTACATTTTTAAGTATGTTTAACATCTTGTCCCATTTAACACTGTCAAAAGCTTTTTCTAAATCTACAAATTCTATGTACGCACTCTTTCTTTCTTCTATTGTTTTCTCTATTGTTATCCGTAAAGTTAGAATTGCCTTCCGTGTTCCTCTATTTGTTCTAAACCCAAATTGATCTTCCCTTAATAGTTGTTCCGCACTTATTTTCCGTCCCCTCTACAATTCTAGTTAAGATTTTTGACGCATGGGAAGTTAAGGTAATTGTTCTAAATGTCTCGCACCTATCCGCGCTTCCCTTTTTAGGTATGGTTACTACTACGTTCCGTTTAAAATCCTCTGGGGCTTTCTCCGTCTCTTAAATATGACAATCTAGCTTAAACATACGATTTCTAACCTCATGTCCTGCATGTTTTAGAATTTTCTCATGTATCCCATCTATGTCGCCTTATTATTTTTTAAGTTTTCTAATGCTACATCGAAGTCTTCTCTTATTATGGGATAACCTATCTCACACCATCGCCCTTGTGTAATAGGTATACCTCCTAACTCATAACCTACGCATAGGTTCTCTAAATATTCTTTCCACCTATCAAAATGACTCCTGCCTCGTTTCTTATATTATTATTACTGTACCCTACATCTCTAAAATTCCTTTTAATTATATTATAAGCTCCATCGGTTTTACCTACTTTTCTTCTACTTCTTTACACCTCAAATCAATCCACTGTTCCTTATCTGCCCTACACTACCTAATTATTTCGCACTTTATAGCCTTATTTCTTTTTTGCCTTTCTTCGTCTGTCACGTTTTTATATTTCCGCCATTCTTCTATTAATCCTACAATCTTATTTGTTATCCAGGGTTTCTAACTTTCGCTTTGTTTCAGACCTAGTGTAACTGAACTGCTGTGTTTAAGCACCTTTTAATGCAGTTCCTTTCTGTCTCTGTCTCTGTCATTCGTTTCTCCCACCGCCTTTAGTACTTCGTCTGTCCTTGTTCCTAGCCTATCAGGCACTTTGCTGATGCTTGAATAAAGTATTCGAGACGGCTATGTTATGTTTATCGGAAATCAATCTACCTCCTATATCATTTCTACTGTCAAATCCAAAAGAACCCGCTATTGCGCCGTCTGTACCTTCATCTATTACTGCATTGAAGTCTCCTACAACTAGTAGGTTTGTTCTTTTACTAAACTGAGCACGTCTTCCATATCTGCATAAACTGCTTCTATGTCTTCATCATTGTAAGATGATATAGGCATGTAGACCTGCCATATGTATATATGAGAATCATTGTAATCTAACTAGAGTTGATAAAAGTTCAGAGGGCAACATATTTTTGATATATAAACGTATATTATGTACATTGTTGGCATTAGTTAATTACAAATAAGACCAATTTGTTATAATGCGTAAAGTTGCTGTGGTTGGTTGCGGTCCAATAGGACTTACTACTGCGTGTATGATACAAGAAAAATTACATAACGTTCAAGTTATAATTTACACAGAAAACGAAAGTCCGAACACTACCGGAGATATTTCAGCTGGATTTTGGACACCTGTATATACGGAAAACACACCCATTGAACATGTCATGTAAGCCTACTAATACTAAGTTGTTCTTGTAATACTCATAGGTAATACATTAAAACACTTACCTTTACAGTTATAATAACCCTTTCCTTTTAAAACCAAAGTTTTAAAGAGTATAAAGCATTAAAACATGAACATTCTGTTATTTCAGGAGATGGTCTCGACGAACCTTAAAACATTTAATTGAATTGTGGAAAAGTGGAAAAGCAAACGAAACTGGGTTATCATTAGTTCCAGTTTTAATGTTAAGTGAAGAACCCAATTTCTCTGTTCCAGAGTGGTCTAAAATAGCTATTGGATATACAGAATTATCGCCTGAAGATATACAAACGTACTGCGTAGAATTTCAAAAGAATTTTAAGTATGAATTTAACTAACTATGTTTAAATTAAATATGAGCATACTGCATCAGATGTGTAAAACAAAGTCATTATCCAAAAAAGTACTTTTTTATGTAGTTTACACATCTTACCCTTCTACAAAATTTTTTATTCTAGAGGAGGTTTCACCTACATATCGTTTACTTGGGAACCTTCCATATTTCTGCCGTATCTTAAAAAGAAGTTTCTAGAAAAAGGAGGTATAGTCGTACATAAAAGAATTGACGACATCAATCAACTTTCACATTTCGATGTGATTGTTTATTTGTACAGGTCTCGATGCTAAGTATTTATTACATGACGAAAAATTGTACCCAGTTAGAGGCCAATTGCAAAGAGTAAGTAAAAATAATTGAGAAATTTTGTATGTTCCTGCCGAACGATAAAGTATTAGAGTCCTTTAATTTAGGTTTCAGCACCTTGGTTGTTTCAAGTAATATTTGACAGTGAATGCTACATTATACCCAAGTAAGTAAACTAAAATATAATCAACTCTTAAAGTTAAAAAACATAAAATTTTCAGTATTAATTGCGTTATCCTTGGTGGTACAAAACAAAAAAATGACTACGAAACAATAATTAGAGAAGACGATAAAAACAATATTGTCAAGAGGTGCACAAATTTGGAGCCATCGCTTAAAGTAAGTATAGAGCACATTTTTATTTTATGAATAGGTATGACTTTATTAAAAGGTATTTTTCGAATGAACAATGAAGTTAGGACGCAGTGGCAAAGAGCTAACCAACAAAACTTGTTAGTTAAATTTCTTTTCCTTCCCTTATTTTTTTACTCAAATTTCTTTATATTTCCATTGAGATTCTTATGAGGAAAAAAGGAAGAACAAAAAATAACAAAAAAGAAATCATTTGACACCAAAACGTAAGATTTTTTTAATGTGTCCACAAGTATTTAAAGTAATTTTCAATGTACAAATAACCTTCAACGAACAAGAATTCTTTTGGTACAGAAACTAAATTATATTACATTAGTTGTTTTACATATAATTTATAATAAATTAAAATAAACGGAAGCGGAAAAACATTGTTCCTACCGGATGTCCCATGACACCATACTTCTTACTTATCTCTTTGTCTTTATGGTTCCATTCGTATTAAATTAATTAATCACAACATCCTTACATTTGAGATCATTTATTTACCTTTTAGGAATCCATATTAATCAAAGACATGGTAGGCTTAAGGCCTTGCAGAACAGAAACACGCTTAGAATTAGAAATTTTGAATTTGAACGAGAAACATTTACCCATTATTTATAATTACGGACATGGAGGAAGTGGAGTGACATTTTCGTATGGTTGTGCTTGGGAAGCTTGTGATCTTGTGAACGACGCTCTTAATATTATTAATGCTAAAAATAAGTCAAAATTGTGAAACATATTTTTGTACATGACCTAAGGGGGTGTAGCGGGATGGCGCAGAGCTCTAAGGCAGAGCCGGGCAAACTCGGCTCTTTTGACTCCCGAGTGTTACTCAAGTACACCTAGGAAGCTCCACATTGCTCCTAAGAGTGCGAGTGAGATGATTCTTTTTTCTTATCCCTTCCATTCCGTAGGTAAGTCCCCTTTTCCGTAGCCGAACCATTGGGTATTGCGACCATAGTCCAGCACACTCCCCCTGAACTGCGGGACGATCGTTAGAAAATTTTCGTAGATACTGTTTGAGTTGCGATAGGGGCTTCGCTTACGTACGGGATGGAGGGGCTTGCTATGGGGGTGGAAAGGAGAAGATAAAGAGAAAGCAATATGAGTCATATTGCTTATTCTCTCGTACTCATTTAAGGGTATGGAGTAACCCAAACTAACCTCAGGTGGCAGCTCCTACGAAGTCAAAGTTTGCCCGGCTTTGCTCTAAGGGGTGTCAAGCGACACGTATCAGTAGAATGTTTTGTTCTGTGAAAAGTTCAAAATGTTTATAAGGGAAAGAGAACCCATAGACACACTTTACAGCATCTTATTTTTGTTTTGTATTTTATAAATATAATATAGTGCTCTTTCATAAAGCAGTGGTTTTCTCCACCACAATCCAAAAAAGCAAAAACAAAAGATGCATGGAATACCGTAAAGCCGATGGACTCAAAGTTTTAAATACTAGGGTTCTTAAAATTTCACTCAACTTTATTAAGCGGTTTAAAAGGTATTATCGGCTGGAACAGCTGATACTACAACGTTTAACAGTGCCCATCCTCTAAACTTAGGCCAGTATAATAAATAAATTGATATTGCTTTTTTTCAAACCTCGATAACTCTGGCTATACAAGAGGGACTATCAAAAAAATTATCTAGGGATGCAATGAACACTAAGGCCGGCGCCCGTGACATAATAAATAGAACTAATAAATTACAAACCGAAACACTCACTCAAAATGAAACAATATTCTCTTTCTTCATTTACTACAAACTACCTCAGTTCAATAAGGGATTTTATTTTACTGCTGGGACCTTTGGCTTTACCTACCAATGCTTTGATGTCACACCTCCATATCAGAACAAAAAAATTCTCTCATTGACCTAAGGTAGTTTGTAGTGGATGGAAAATTGAAAATGAATCGCATTAATGTTTCATATTATTAGTACCATTACTATTAATAATTAAAGATGTCAAAATATTCTCTGTTTCAATCTAAAAGATAATTTGCATTTTAAGGTATAAAGTTACAAACGTTCATTTATTGTAGGTCTATAGGTACGTTTTTTGTTTCTTAATGGATACGGTCACATACATAATAGCGGCTGCAATGGGTTTTCCCGTGACTCATTCTACTTCGATACTTGAGTTTACAATTCGGTTTCCACAAATAATAGCATAACGTCCTAAGTACGCCCTCAGATGTTTATGAAATTGAGAAATAAATTTTTGTGTTTACATCGTCCTTTTCATCGTCAAGTTGTTTCAAATAGTAGCACCGGAATGTTTTAAAAGCGTGTATTCAGTGCTGCGTAGTCAAACATCTTTCTCAGTAATAATTTTATTTATTTCTTGTTAATTGACGTCACTATTACTAATTAATTCACTGATATATCACGCACTATCGCTTCTTCGCTCTTCTTCCTATTTTGCTGTGTCGTCTGATAACTAGAACTTGAACTACAGACAATTGTTCCGATCTCGTGGCAACTATTCGTAGGCAATGGACATTTTCTAGGAGATCCATCCAAATATGAATTTCCACCTCATATTGTAGCGTTGTGAAATCCTAACAACTTGAGCAAAACGTTGGCTGCGATTCTCTAAATAAATACAGTACTTTTAACCCCAGTATTCAATTTAAACAACATTTTTCTAGGATTCCGGAATGTGACATCTAGAAAACCTAATCTTGTTTCAAAAATTCATTCAAAAATCCCTGAAGATTATTCGAACGTGGGTTCCGATAATTGCCAATGCTAATACACAAAGACTAAAACAGTCGATCTCGCCCGATGCACCGCCCCCCACAACATTCACTGACTCAACCAGTAGCGGCTCATCTAAGCGTGACGTTTGTGACGCAAAGCAGTATAAATACCAAGACCTGCGCAGACTTCGACCTACCATCCTAGGAAGAAGAACCCTTGAAGATGTTGTCCATGCGTGTAAACGTAACGTTAAGAGCAAAAAATTTCGAACGACGGCCAAAAAGCGCGATAACTAACAACTGGTCTTGTTTGTTACCATGTATTTTGGAGTTTTTACACGTGACAACCTCCCCCTCCCTTCTAAAATCAGTGAAATCATCTCTGTAGGGATCAAAACGGTCAGGATGAAAGACCTTCATTTTGGCTCGAGGTTCCTTTTGAATTCGATAAACAACGTCGTTGATTCACTGAATAACGATCGAAGTATGGACCATCCTAAGCTTGTTACAGTTTCGGACAACGCTCATTCCGTCCTACTGGATTATATAGCCACATTTTGTATTAGTCGTTCTTAAAGTTTACGCACCCATTCGTCTATAGGTACTGAAGAATCTCCTGAACGACCAAGCATCACGTCTGCCAGTAGCCTGAGTTATTTCCCAAATAAAATGCTGGCCGGTGTTCTTCCAGTTGTTTCATGGATGACAAATCTATAAAGTAAGAGAAATAAGGGTATTCTGTTAGTTAGTTTGGTGGTCTTTGAAAATGTTTCTAAAGTTCTTCAGAGTAGTGTTAAATTGTTCAACCATCCCATCATGCAACTCTAATGGTAGCTAATGGAACCCATGAGCCATGACTACTTTTACGCCGTTTACTGATTCCGACAACAGCCAGCCGGTACCAAAATAATACACCGGGAAAAGTTAGAATAATTGTATTTTAAAAAGGCGAGAAGTATAAGTTTACAGTACCAACAGTTGACAAAGATTACCTTGTGACTTAATGACTTACTTATTAGGCTAACGAATTAAACGAAATTACAAATACATAAACAACTGGGTTTCTGCTACTTAAAACGATAAACAAATACAGAACCTGTCGCTCTCGACGAGAATGAGTTTTATCATAAACAAACAGCAAAATATTAATTCTTTATGTGTGTCTCATGTGTGCCTCCAACATTCTCCCACCTGACGAATGATACATTTTAAGTGACTCAGATAAAAACCAAGAAACACGCATAATGAAATACAAAATGTGAAATCTGTTGGGTAATCTACACTATCGTCCACTTCGAGTAATATAGCGCACCGCACTTTCGGATTCTCTGCTTTTGACGTCTTGACTTGATCATCAGTTCGATTGAGCCCGGGATCGCCACTGACTGCATCCTCCATAGAGATTGCTCTCTTTGTCAATTCCAGAGCCTCTGTGGTGGGACTCGTACACTCCAGTGCATAAACGCGTTGTACAGGTCTTAACAACTGCCCTTAGCTGTCTGTAGATGTACCAAACAAACCTCTCCGTCCTTTCCAGGAAAAATTTCAATCACTTTCCCCATTGACCAGTCCAAACGTCGTTGTCGTTTCCCACAGAGACGACTTCTCTCACTGAGATGTCACGCCGCGGATTCTTTGAGCCCAAAGATTTCAGGTGACCCAGGTATTCGTTTCGAAACCTCCTACGAAGGTCTTCTCGAAGTTTCTGTTGGCGCACCAGTTTCCGACAGAACATGGCAAGTGTTAATGTCACTAGATCGTATGGATAATTTGACACATAAGTAAAAGGCCTGAAATTAATTATGACCTCGCACTCACAAAGAAGCGTCATCAAGTCCTCGTAATTAAAGGATGCGCGGTCAAACACTTGAAACAGGAATTTCTTTACAACTCCGATTAACCGCTCCCAAAAACACCCCACCACGCGGACGTAGGTGGCTGTTGACAACGAATTTGTTAGTTCCAAACTATACACGGCACAAGTGAACAGGCAAATCCATATATATAAGAATATTGAACCCACAAAGCCCACTCCCGTAGTCTTGAACACAACCGCGTCACGAACCCGATCCAACGGCAAAGGCGGTACGTCAGTAACAAACAGTTTAACACTATGTTTTTTGCAAATAAGGCATTTAGATGTTACCGACCGTACAGTTCGCCGACCACCGATAATCCAGTATTTTTCCCGCAATAGGCTTAATAGTCCTTGAATCCCAACATGAGGTAATCTCTGGTGTAAGTCAAAAATAAAACTGTGCACGATAGGATGTTTGGCAGGTAAAAGTATTGGAAGACGAAAATCCACCATCTTTTTTCCCATTGATATCCGCGATCTTAATCTAAGATCGCGAAAAGGGTTCACACTTCGGATTCGATTATCGGACTTGTCAGAATAATCTTCGAATTGTACAATTTTGAGCACAAGAGTTTCTGCGGGCTCTACTTCATCCGTCGTCAAATTTCCTGACGTTTCTGTCTTGTATTCCGAGAGTTAAAAACAAAACGAAAAACCCAAGCAATTGGTAGTACTATTTGATCATATTTTGCGAAATGTTTCAAGTGTCACTCATCCGTACTAAGGCCCAACATAACTGCTACCAAAGTTATCTTTCTTTCTTTGGATATTTCGTCTTCATCACAAATAATGTTTCCTTGAGACCATAAATTTTGTGATCCACGCCATCCTCTAGACAGAAGGTCTGCAGGGTTAAATTGTACAAGCAAATGTCTCCAAGAATCTACTGGGGTCAGCTGACGGATCTCCATGATGCAGTTCCACACAAAAGCTCCCTCCTGTGTCGACACGTCAAATCCATGAAATATCCGTAGAGGATTCAGTTCAGAAAAAACACTCACAGTCCAATTCAGAACTTTTCTTTATACTTGCATGTAGTTTGGCTCCAATTGTGGCAGCTAATAACTCTAAACGGTGATCAAGCAGCCCTGCTCGGATCAATTCGTCCGCTCGACCTAACAGTGCGGTGTGTGACTCGGCCGTTTATCGAGACGTCCGACCCGTCTTGACACTTCTGTGACATCCTTCTCTCTTTCTCTTTGCGCACTCTTGCTGCTGATAGGACGACGATGTTATTATTGCTGACTACGTCGCCGGGCTTCGCTTTAAAAGTGAGCACCCGCCTCTCTGCTTACAGCACCCATGGGATCTCTTCCATGAGTACTTGGATTGCATTGGTCGAGACGGTTTGACACACTTTCAAGCACGCTATGAGTGCAACCCCTTCGCATCGCCTCTTAGGTATCATTCCCACATCGTACGGAGCGTCTGGTAGCAAACGCTTGATCCGTACAGCGCACAAGCTGTCAGCAAGCCTTTGAATACACAGTGGATAGCCCGCTTGACTAATCCCCCCTCCGTGCGCAGTACTCTTAGCAGGGGCCGTATTACTATTAGCAGTTTGCCCCTTAATGCTTCGAGGTGTGGCTGAAAAGACAACCTATCACCCATACACATACCGAGGTATTTCACGGTGCGCACATACTCTACTGTGAAATTGCGGCTTCTCAACAGTGGTGACCGGGTATCGGCCAACCTTCTCTTCAGCAGCAAACAACACGTCTTCTGGGTCGAAACAAAAACGTCAACCATCTCTCCCTACCGCACAGTTATACCTAGAGCAGTACTACCTCGGTGTTCCAACTCCTTCCTGTTACTGCCCTCGACTAAGACCAAGAGGTCATCGACGAAGGCAACAACGCTCGCCCCCTCAGTCTCGTATTTTCTTAGAAAAACATCTATCATCAGATTCCAGTATTCCGGACCGATGACGGTGCCCTGCGGACACCCCATTTTGACCTGCTTAATTACCTGCATTCGTGGTCCGTAGGCTCTAACCTCTCTTTCGTGGAAGTAGCTTCTTCACAAGACTAGCTCCATACACCCCACTCGTTGGAGGTTCGCGAAAATACGGCCCCAGTGCAACTTATCAAACACTCTTGAAAAGTCTAATATGGATTATCTACTACTACATTAGGCCGGACATCCAAGTCAATCTGCCGAACTGCTGGATGTCGAAAATCCCACTTCGTCTGGGTGAACTGTACGCCGAAGCCCCTCTGGACACGGAAGCTTCCCATAATTTTGTAAACTCTCACTTGGCCCAAGGCTTCGACACTCAGTCCTTTTTTACCTCCACCGCAAGTTCGCAAACGAGTACCTACACCAGATTGAAGCTTTTGTCGTAGAGGATCTAAAGGTATATGTCACCATAGATACGTCACGATTGCTTTTGGTAAATGCTACCTGCGATTTCAAGAAGAAGTGCATTTAATTCGGTACTGAAAAGCGGCATTCGGTTTACTGAGTCCAACCAACGCTACCGCCTGCGACATCAACCAGGTCTGAGGAACAGCATGTACAGCATTTTCCGGAGGATTGCCGCCACGACTTTTGGAAATTGGTTGAGGATTTTCACGAAGTATTCGCGAAGTTGGCCACTCCAACCAAAACGGAAGAACACGTGATTCGACTACATAGAGAAGAACCTTTCTGCCTCCCGCCCTACTGTTATTCGGAAGGAAAGAAGAAGTTTATCCAGGAACAAATAGACGAAATACTCACTGACAAACTAATAGAATCAAGCCAGTCTTCCTACAATTCCCCCATCGTACTGGTTAGCAAGAAGAACGGTGGCTCACAGTCCTGTGTAGATTTCCGCCGTTTAAATAGTTTTACCCAGGATGAAGTCTCTCCAAGAAAATTTTGTCAAGTCTACTTGGACGAAATTATTGTCTTTTCTCGTACTTGGGAGGATCACATTAGCCACCGACATCTAGTATTCGAGAGACTACAACAACACGGACTCGCATGTGCTCCCGAGCCGTTTTGGTTCAAGGACGTTCGTCTACTTGGGAAACCAGATCTCCGAAGAAGAAAACTCCCCACTACCCAGTTATCTCGGTCGAATCTACGAATAACCTGCGCCAACTACACGGAAGGAGCTAAAGAAATTCTTGGGATTGTGCAATTGGCTCCGGGAGTGCCTCTCTAGATTCGCTGACGTTTCGGCTTCTTTAACCGATCTTCTGAGTCCGAAAAGAAGATGGCTGTGGTCCAATAACTGCTAGCAATCCTTCGAGAAAATAAAGTCCCCTATGCAACAACCGCTTAGTCTGCACCGTCCCGATTTCGATAAAACCTTTATCCTTCAAACCGACGCGAGTAAACATGGAGCTGCTTCAGTGCTGCATCAAGAGGGACCCGATGACATGAGACAATTATATCTTACGCAAACACCAGGTTCAACCCTACTGGACCTTGGAACACCTTCGTATCTCCGAACAACCCATGGGAAAAGGTTTATTGTGATCATCACGAACCTCTTTTCTCAATGGATTGATGCTTTTTCCGTTGGTTCCTCCACCACGTCAGTAATCGCCCGCTTGGTAGAGAACAAAGTCTTCTAGCGATTCAGCTATCCTCATAGTGCCGTTTTCACTGATAATGGCTCACAATTCACCAGCCGAAATTGAAAGGACGGCTACGCTAAATGGAAGGTTCAACTCTGGACCACCGCTACCCACCACCCAAGAGCAAACCCAAAGGAAAGGCGTAACCAAGATATTAAGATTGGACTCTGAGTTTACCTACAACAAGGTGAGCATCGTACGTGGACATGTATTTACCAAAAAGCCTATTCGATCAGCGCGATCGAAGGAATGCTGCGACAGGAGTCACGCACTACTTCGCCATTTTTGGGAAACCCCTTCTGGGATCAGAAGAATGGGACAATAACCACCCCGATGAAAAAACCGATGCGAAGCCACCCTCTTATGAGGAAAGAATGCAAAACTTCAGGCAACACCAACAGGAGTACTTGCGGGACCAACATCCTCCCGCACAACTGGGGAAGTTATGAACCGTCACAAATGGTCTACAGTCGCGAGCACCCTCTCTCCAGCGTTTCACGCTAGTTTCGTTTCTCGTAGGTCAGCTCCTCATACGATTAGTCGCTACGTCGGAGGAAACACCTACTGTATAGAAGGAAAACCGCCTAGTGGAGGTCCACCGCGATCAACTTCGGCCTGTCCAAGAGCCAAGGAATTGATATATAATACCTACTACGAAATTTATTCTCAGAATCACAAGCACTGGTCTTCCCAATACGTCACTACCATAATTACCTTTGTCCATTTACCTAAACTACCCCTTGTTACCACCAAAGCTAAACTTAACGACTCGGTCTATCTATGGTATTGTATTTTATTTCATCAACGTATTTATTTTTGTTTCTTTCTCTATTGTTTTCCTTTCCAATTGGTTATAATTCCTTTCTTTTTTCAACTCTCAGGGTTCTCTTATAGGATCGAACACTTTCCTCTCCTGCGTGCATTCTGTACTCGGTTCCTCCTACGTCTCAGGTCGTTCCTTTGGTTTCGGAGATCGTTCGTCCACCAGGGAGGTATTGTCCTAGCAGGCCGTCTAACCCTTCTCAGAACCTGGTCATTCTCGTGCACCATTCACTCTTGCAGCCGAGCAACCATCTACCTTTTCGAAGTCAGCCAAAGGACTGACCCTTTGACACACCGCTTCCTCCCGCTCAGCCCAACAGGCATCCCTGTAGCGGATGGCTCTCCGGTGGTAAGGTCGGCTGTATGGCTGCACTCGCTGTAATCTCAATTAGGATGGGATTGTAATCGCTAGTGGACCAGGTTGGTTCTATTCTCCGACGACATTTCCGGGCAGCCTCCTTGCGAGGGTAACGTCAATATCTCTCTCCGTTACGGTCGTCTCGTAGGTAAAGGTTTTCGACTGCACGTTCAGAACCTCCAACTCATGGGTCAGGATAACTTGTTCCAGGTTCTTCCCTCTCACTACCTTCGCACTCAGGCCCACCATGCCTTTGCTGTGCCACAAATGTGATTTGGCGTTGACGTCCAGGCCGATCAGCAGCGTTCGTCGCCTGCTTCTCTCCACGACTCGCTCAATACTCTGTATGCTGTCCTCGATATCGCCAGCATATTGACAATACCGGGAACAGACATACAACTCCCCGAACGGGCCGTTCGCACCTAGTCAGGTCAGTTCTTGGCCGAGATCAACTACACCGACCTCAGAGTTATGAATTGTGAATACAACCGCTTCGGGATCTTTTCCACCCTGTTTTTCCATCCCCGCGGATAGTTCTCGAACGCCGCTATCTACGGCATATGGCTCTTGCAGAAAGGCAACGCTGATGCCGTTCTCACGCATAAGCACACCGACTTCGCACATGACCACATAGGATCTCCTACGGTTCAACTGGAGAACTTTTATGGTCGTGTCAGTCATCACGCGTATTTACTTGCTCCTTCCTGCACTGTTATTTTGAATATGGGGCAAGATCCTGCCATGGTCAATTTCCGTGCCCTGCAGTTCACGCAGCTGATGGTTTGTCGCTTCCCTTCGTTGGTGAGCGCTCTCGCCACAGTGGAAGCAAAGCGCAGAGTCTGTCCTTCTGCAGATTGCTGTTTCGTCTGAACCCTAGGCACTTAAAACAGCGCAGTATGTCATCGGTGTCCTCGACTTTGCACGACTGCATGCCGACATTCACCCTTCCCTAAGGACCTCCTTGTCTGATAGGGCTGCTGATACATGATTGATAAGGATCTTCGGCCCTATCTTTTGCGGGGTTTTGCCCGAAAGTCCCTGCTTCTTGAACTTATCGCTCCTCAGCCTCGGAGGGGGTTTTCGTCTCAAAGACGACTCCCTCCTTCATCATGCGTAATGCGCAAGCCCGGACCCTTCCGAATGTACCGCCAATACTTTGTCCTTAACCTCGTCGGCAAAAAGCTTCTTGTCGAGTGACCTCACAATCACCGCGACACCCTTCTGCTTCGAGGCAGCCTAATTACTAGGCTTAGCCGTCTTTTCAGTGCCCTTTTGTACGGGGCGGCTAGGTTTGGGAGCCTTAGTCTCGGTCGGTTTACCCGACTTCTCCGACTCGTGAGTCCTCTCCACTACCCTTTCAACCAGGCTTTTCGCTCATTCCCAGCCTGGTACGGGGAGTACCACTAAACAGTCGTCCTATTGCCTCGCCTTCACCTTCGTGCTTGATCTAGCACACCACTGTTCACACGGCGAGTCTTTGGTTTCGCACCCATGGATTTTGGACCCAGTGGGTCCTCTTCACCCGTGGGCTGAACCTCCACAGTTTTGGGTTTCTCAGCCTTCGGCTTCGATGCAGCGTCGGACTCGCTGTCGGAAAGACTACCCTTCGCTGACCGGTAATACTGCCAGACACCACACACCGGCGTATGGATGCCTCACTCCCCGCTGAGCAGTCGCTGAATGACGATCGGACGAGGGCCTGCTCTTGCAGCACCATCCCTGCCGGCTCTGACCTTTCCGAAGGGGTTAAAGCAGTAACCTTCTCAATTTCTTTAATCATTTCCATTGCTTTTATCGCTCCCAACACTACAAGGTGACAACCAAGGGGGAAACAAGGAGGATTTCACGTGCGGCTCCTTACAATGTCTGGCAAATCTACACGTCAAACCAACACAGCCAAGCCATGATGGAATGAGGTACTCTCTGGGGTCTCCCCTCCATCAGATGGATTGGTGCCAGGAAGTCATGCGGTGCCTGAGGGTTAACGAGGCAAGTAGCTCCCAAGTTCGGGCCTATGTACATCCTTAAGCGTTCAATGCAAGGACTACACAACGAACAGGGCGATCCACTGCACAGCCCCTTAACCCAGCATGTGGGCTGTACCGAACTGCCAATTGGCGGGGCAGGAATCTAAACTAAATTTCTGGGGCTCCCCCGCCTCCAGAGTATCAGTATAAGCTCTTCGATCGCCATCAACTACTCCGGAGCACCCCTCGCTGGGTGACATCCGTTTTGCCGTATTCTCTCTATTACTGGTCATCCTTCAACTTTTTCAGACTGCACATCCGATCAACACAGGGCTCTGACTTCCACTATGCATCACGTCGTGACCCCCTAATGGATCAGGGTACTCCCAACTCGGTGAACCCGCCTGATGGGCACCTCTTGCCAGGACACTTAGTTCGCCTTAAACAAGGTAAGGTCCCTAAGGGGACAAGGAGGTAGAGCTCGAGCTAGTTGATACCGGTGTATATGATGAGTGTTTTCACATCCACTATCATGAAAGACCTTTTGAAAGATCTGCGAAAGCCAAAATCTACTTGCAAGATTCTGTTGCCATGTGTATTAATGACGTTAGAGTTTGCAGCATATAATTTCATTGGACCAGGATTCAGCTTTGTTTTAATGAGATCTCAAGGTAATACTGATATTACTGAACTGAGTTTACCAAAAACTTTATTTTGCTTATTTTATCAAGAATGTACAGACAGTATTCCTTCTGGAATGAATGCTGTTGCTTCCCGTCTGCGCTAAGGACAGCTTATTTAGTTTCCCTGGTTTTGTATAAGTGCGACCATCTTTATATTTGTTTGCTTTGATACCATGATTGAAGCATATACCATTCTTTAGTGCAAATGTTCGGCTGCAAAATTGGGATCTTTCTCGTAGTCTGGTTGTTGGTGTGTGATCACGACTTCTTCTGGTACTGGTAATCTCTTTTATTAAGACTTGCAAAGCTTGTATGGCTTTTTCTAATTTGTCTAATCGTTGGTCATTAGAAAGTTTACTTGTAACTGCTACTGCAGCGTAATTTTGACCACTGGCAGTCATTACACTTTGTGTTGGATTGATTTCAAGTAACCTATCAGCTAAGGTTGCTGCTACAGTGAGACCGGTTTCTACGTTAGCAGATGAGACCAAGCGAACGAAGTGAGTGTTGGATGGGAGACGCTTTAGACAAAGTGAACGTTGGACATCTGTTACTTTATTATCAGCTAAATCTTGCATTCTCCGTAACAGTTGCGAAGGATTGCTGTCTCCAAGATCGATATCGTCCAGTAAAATTTGTAGTTGATGTTCTTGAGTTGTACTTAGACGACTCGTTAGACTTTCTTCGAACGTTTTATATTTGTAAGTTTCAGGAGTTTGTTGTTACTATATCAGACACATGCTGCAGTAATTCGGGATCAATATAAGAAATTACTGTTCAATATTTGTTATTGTCTTCAATAATCTTACGATGCAATGCTGCGTCAACTTGGATGAACCAAAGCGTTGGACGTTGCTTCCAAAATTGCTGTAGCTTAAACTTTACAGATGCTACCTCATTTTCATCGGCATTAACCTGTGTAGCATTACTTATTGCAGCCTGCTGGTCGTTATTCACCTTGAATGCACCTTCTGTATTATTTGCTGTACTAGAAATATTGTTATTTTGAGTGTTAGTTGTCTATTGCCTTGTTCTGACTGACGAATGTTCAACTCTCGTCATGTGTAAGGGTATTTTTTTGCAAGGTTCGGGATCACCAATATAGTCTTTAGGGATAAACTATTACTATTAAATACGATATTTTTTTATAATAATTTTTTGTTGGCTGTTTAATTTACTACTGTTAATAGAATCTATGGTCAATAGTATCAATCGCTGACAGTGGTACCTCTAGCGCCTCTCGCGATTGACAGCAGGGTATGAAATGTCGAGCGCGAGCGACACCTAAGTTTACCCCACGTAAGTTTTTAAATTTTTTAAATTACCAAAATCGACATTACCGACATACTAGGCGACATACATTTTACTGAAACGACAACAGATGATGCGACGGCGGTTGCGATTATCGGAGGAATTCCCCAGNCAAGGCGAATTCCAGTTTGAAACTCTGCGGCTCGTTGCGCTAACGGTGACATTGATTGATGTTTTATATTTTTCCTGAATTTCTTGTATGGTTCTCTATTCATTTTATAATGTCTATGTATTTAACGTCAATATAAATAGTAATACACTGACGCAGTTTTTTACAGAAGTATTTTTAAATGTACCTAAGTAGGAGAGGGTGATTGTTAGTGGACAATGGAATATCCTAATGAAAATTCAGTATACAGATATTAAACTACAATATATTTAACAGAATATATAATAACCACAACAAAAAAAATGTTAAGGAAAGACATTTATTGAATAAAAAGGGTAGATACAAGTTCAAGTTATAGCTTAATTGTTACAACCCGTACACACCTTCATACAAGATTGTACAAGATGGAAGATAAAATCGATATGATCGACGAACAACATATTCAGTAGATACTACATGATTATGGTTACGATAGTACACGCACAAATGTCGACTCAGATACACAAGAAGATAAGAATGTAATATCCAACACGCCTCTTTTACATCTTCACTTACATTATTATGAATATTATTTATTTTTTAATTTTTGCTATGAATTACATTCTACATTAATTGCTACATAATTGTAGCATTTTTTTCAGGAACTTATCTTTACATAGCTTTACTTAGTGAGTATGTCGGGGTCATTGTTTGCAGATTCGATTTTAATTAAGTCAATGATTCCTCTTTCGAAGTTTTCGCTAACTTAACGATATTAAACTTTTTTCTGCTTAGCATTTTGAGTAAAATTACCGAACTTAGCGATAGTTAAAGCTCCGGCATTATCTTCAATTATCAATTTTTACATTAAAGGTCTCTGGTAGCATTTCAAGTCTCGTCATAATAATTTTGATATCTACCTAGATAATTCACACCGAATAATTTGGCAAAGAGATTTCTGTACAAAATTGTCTGAACTTTCAAATTTGTTTTCATCGGTGTGTTATTAAGTTTTACGTTTTCCAAATCATATTTTTGAAGTGAACACTTCTTTAGGCGCGTTAATCGATTTGTGGTATGGGGGTACACGTATGGATTCGCGTCACTGTCGTGCTTTGGCACCAAGGCGCACGCGCAGCGGCTGAATACACGTATACCCCAACACATTGGCCGTGCTCATTACTGAGATTTTCCACTCAAAGTAATGTAATATTTATAGAGACTTTACGTTTTCTATAATTTTACAGTATACAGCCGTCTAGAAACCTGGCCTTGTTTGCCACCATGTTTGTTGGGTTGCCTACATACATGTGACAATGCACCATCCTAAGGCTGTTGTAGTTTCGGACAAACCCAACACAATTGGCTTGTCGACCGTATCTAGTCTTTATGTGATCACTTCCAAATCGCAGCTTCGTGCGCACAGCTTTATGGATAACTTCTAGTCGTTCTCGTAGTTCGCCCACGTATTCGTCTATAGGTACTGGAGAGTCTCCAAGACGACCAAAATCATGTCCGTAGGTAACCTGGATTCTTAGATTGGTCCCCAGAGTAGCGTTAAATCGTTTAACCATTCCGTCAGACTGTGAATGTAAGAACGTAGTCCTTGTTTTGGTTGGATTCCAATTCCAATAGTACTTCATATCGACTAATCCAGTCATTGACAAGCTTCTCAGCTTCCTGGTTCGATATTGGTCCTTTACTGGCGGCGCATGTCGGACATTTTCCTGCACCAGTCTTCCTCATCGCTTCTACTTCATGACCAATAACATCTCTCGCGTACTTTCCCTAGAATTTTCGTAAGGTCAAAATGTCCTTCTGCTTCTAAGACTTCTGAAATTTTTTTTTTCGGAAGTACTACTTAGAGTTTGTTTCTGGTTGCATCTGGACTTTCCCACATTCTTTTCAAAACGCCGTGGTCCAAGTTAAGGGAAGTCCACTGCGCTCAATAAGTTTTCGTTGTTTGTAATTAGCTGGCTTACATCTACCCACAATCGTCTTGAGGTTCCGGCTTCTTTCTTTCTTACGTTACCGTGTTGTTTGCCTGGGCGATGCTCAATGTCAAACTCATATTCTTTATGTCGTTGCAACCATTATGCAAACTGTCCTTCTGGATTCTTAAATTACAGTAGCCACTTCAGGGAGGCATGATCCGTTCTTAAAAGGAACTTCCGTCTATACAGGTACTTGTGGAAATGTTCGATGGTTTTAACCATAGTTTGTAGCTCTCGACGGGTGACACAATAATTTCGTTCTGGTTTCAACAGTGTGTTACTAAAATACCCGATGACATATTCCTTTCCATCTTGAACTAGGGATAACATACCACCAACTCCCACATTACTAGCGTCGGCTGAAGGTTTCACTGAACTGTGGGTACCTCAATACTGGGGCTCTAGAGAGTGTTATCTTCAGATGTTCAAATCCCTTTTGGCATTTGGGTGTCCAATGGAGCGAAACTCCATCTTCTCTAAGTCTCTGTAGTTGTCAGACTAAATTGGCAAATTCTCGTATCTTCGGTAGTAGAAGCAAAGTCCCAGAAAACTTCTTAACGGCATCCGGTTTGTAGGGGTCGATCATTATTCCTTCTGATGTTATGACATGGCCTGACTTCTCTTCTAAACAGGACGCATTTCTAGGTTCTTAGCTTCAATCTTGCGGCTGACAATTTCTGGAAGGGTTCAGTCACGTTTTGGAGGTGGTCGTCGAAACTTCTTCCTAGTATCATTATGTCGTCTAGGAAAACTAAACAGATTTTCTAGTTTAATCCTTGTAATACAATGTCCATAAGTTTTTCGAATGTAGCCGGTGCATTGTACAATCCAATCAGATTGAACTGCCATAGACTATTTCCAATTGTAAAGGCAGTCTTCTCCTTATCCTGCGGTTGCATATCCACTTGCCAGTATTCACTTTTCAAATCAACAGTAGAGAACCATTTAGCTCCATCTAAACTATCTAGTTTGTCGTCGATTCGGGACAATGGGTAACTGTCCTCCAGCGTTACGTCATTCAACTTCTTGTAGTTCATACAAAATATCGTGGTAATGGTATTTATTACTGCATTTATACTTTGTTATTAAATTTCTTAATACTATTTTTGTTTTTTCTTTTCAATTTCCACACAACAAAAAAAAATTAAAATTTAGTGTAATTTTGAAATGCGCGCCTTAAGTTACGCTTCATAGTCATATGTATAGATGGCAGCGAATATTCGAAGTTTTCTTTTCCAGTACCATTTATATATATATATTCCAAGTATCGTCTACTAATGTAGGGTAAACTTAGATGTCACTAGTATCGTCAAAATTTCGCGAGTTTCTATTTCTAGTCTAGGAGCAGGACAGCCATAATGTTGGGCAAGCATGCTTTCTCTCTTGTCTATGATGGTCAGGGTGTGCGCATGCAATAGGTATGTGCGGTAACTGTTAGGAATTAGGAGTCACGTGGTAATGAAATAAACCAAAACACAGCTGTTGAAACATGTCGAAATTAGGTTAATTTGCTTCGTTGATTTGTTAAGTTTATATTTTGTGTTTTTTGATAATGAATGAATAGAAGTCATTTTATGTTGAACTATTCTCAATGTAAGCATTATTTTAAGTCAATGATCAATCAATTCTTATTATAAAGGATGGTGCTGCGACAGTAGTATTTAAACTGTGTTTGTGGTATACTTGGATTTTTTAGTGTAAATTTCGTATTTGGTGTAAATTCGTAATAATGGTTCAAGTTTTAAGCAAATTGGCCACTACTAAGGTATCCTGTATAGAATATGTGCACCCTTGGACAAATAGTTGTCTTGAAGCTTCCTGTGGGGTGTATTTATATTCAATAATGAGTTCTTTCAAAATTTATTTAACAGTTTATATGGTATGTTTTATATACTTAAATAGAAGTTTATATCAATTTGTTATTTTTATTTTAAGCTGGGTTTAGTTTTGGGAGGTAAAGTACCATCACTGAAGCGACTACAAAAAACATTTAAATCTATTCTTCAATCAACTGCTTTTTTAAGTGGAACAGCTTTGGGGTATTCACTCTTCTTATGCTCTTTAAGGTTTGATGAGATTTAATGAGCTAACTGTTGTGCATGTGTTATAAATCACTAAATTTTAGGAAAATATTTGGAGGATACAACATTTTAACTGTATCAGCTTTTCCTGCATTCCTTTCAAGTGTGTTCGCAATACAAATTGAGAAACCTCACAGACGATTGCTTCTCAGTTTGTATGTTAGTAATGTTGCAACTGAAACATTGTGGAATATGGCCTCTGCAAGAAATTTAGTTAAATCAATTAAATATGGGGAGGTTGCAATTTTTAGTCTTGCAATGTGTATTCTACTAATGTATTTTAAAGGTGGTCATCACAAAAAGTTAGAGGATGGTGGTCAACCTGATAGAATTTTCAGCATTTTAGGGTAAGAGAATATTTTCTGTGATACTCTTTTTATCAATTGATTTTATGTAAGAAAATATATGAAGAGAGAAACAATTTCAGACCATACATTTTTTGTTAATGATTGAAAACAATTTATTAATTTTTTGTGGCTATAAAACGCCTTTATCAAGGTAAACTAATAATTGATGATAAATATTCTGTAAACTTAGCATTGGCAATTGTGAAAAAGCTTTAGAAAAAAACGTCTATCGATGATTATATTGTCGTTATCTTATCTTTGAAATTAATTGAGGTATAGGTGGTATGTAAACGCAATATTTATGAAAGCAAAGCACTTCTCAGCCCATCATTATTGTTTTTATAACTTTTAAGGATTCAATGTAGGACAATTTGACATTCCATGAAAACGTTTTCTTATAAATAAAAGCCTTAACACTACACGGTTTGATTTTATTTAATTGTAAGTTGTACTTTTGGCGAAAATATACTTCTTGCATCATTGGTATTTGTGGTAATGTTAATTATAAAAATGCATTTAATATAGTTGGGACAACTAAATCAGAATATTTAGAAATTATCCTTTGTATTATCTTCCCCAATACTATATTAAGATTTTTTCAATTAAAAGCAACTAGAAAGGGGTGAAATGTTCTATATTGATTATATAATCACCACAGACGTTTCGCCTTTCGATATAAGACTTTATCAAGGTAGATTACTTAGTTAATAAATCATATTAGACGGAGACATTGGAATTTTCCTGTATAATCACCAGAGAAATTACTTATTTGTTAGACACTTAGATGAAAAACTACACCAATTCTCAGTCACAAATTAAAAATAACAACAGGAAACTTAAAATAATAAATCAAGACTATTATTAATATTTATTATTTTAAAA
>NW_020439018.1:87675-96321 GCF_000699045.2 Agrilus planipennis
GAAATGGATTTAAATAATTTTTACTTCTATAATATAATTTATTGCATTTATTCTTTATTAGTATTAACAATCCATTCTAGTAAAATTTTGTATTTCATTTTGTGTTATACATGTAAAACTTAAAGGTGCCCTTACTAACTGAAATTACAGTTTTTAAAAGGCAGCTATCTATACGAGTGTTGAATTTAGTTAAAATCAAAATGTAAATGAGGTGCTGTTGTATAATTTTAATTGATTTCCTATTTAAAAATTCTCAAAATATATGGTGTACAACATTAAGGTAAATAGAAATAGAAATAGATTTTTTTTGTAATTCAGAAAAAATAAGGAGCCTCATTCTTGTTGTACTTGTAAGAGTTTATTTGAAAATGTGAAATCTGGGGAATCGGTACATACAAACAGTTTACCTGTTAAGGGTAAAATCCTTTCTAGATAGTGAGGTTGTTACGGCAATTTTCACAATCTTAGGGGATTGCTAAAACGTCGATCGAGCATTTTCATTGATAGAAAGAGTATCAGTTTTGATTGTTAAAATGTTTATTGATTTTTAATTGTTGAAGATTTATAGTGGGTCCTTATGAAGAGAAGGATTATACAACGCGATCAAGTAATGCAAATACGTTTATTAGACAACAGGCTGTGCCAAATGATCCTACAGTGGGGGGAGGTAGTAGCTGGAGATATCAAAGAAAACATCGAAAAAATAGCATATATCACCTTGTTATCCAAGCGTTATATTGTTATAAAAGAATTGTGCATGCAATAAAATGCTCTGGAAGGCATCATTCTTGTCCTCATCCATTTAGCTGTCTATTCTATACAGTTCAGGTTCGTAATTGGTTAAGTTTTGATTTTTTTAAATTACGACATTATACTTGGAAATTAAGACAGTAACTAGTCGGTTATATGTATATCATATTATCATCTAGTGCGATACTTCATGAGACGACCAATCACCCTTCGTGGGATAATTTTCTAAGAACGATGGAAAACGTATTTCTTCATTCCTGTAAGAGGATCTTAATACAAATTGTAATTATTGTTATTTTGAAATTGATTTTCAAAAAAAGTTGAGTGGTTTGCTTCTATCTAACAAAAATATTAAATACCAATTTTTGTCACTAACTTTATTTAGGTACTTCAAAGTTTTCATAATATAACTAGCTCTCTATGGGTTGATTTAGAAAAACGTTGAAGTTGTTTTTTCTTTCTGTCTAATCATAAACTCTTAAAAACCTGAAATTACATAAAATTTTTAGAAACCTAAAACCGAGTCTCAAACTGAGGATTACATCTTGAGTATCGAAACTCGTTTTAGTTGCTAGACGTTTTGTGGAATTTCGGGTTTTAAGTGTATTTAGTTACGTTCCACAGCAATCAATTATATTTTATGTATCTAATTATAAGCCATCTCACAAATTCTCATATCTTTAACTTTATTTACTTTGAAATTACTATACAATCGTTCATTCCTATTTACGCACTATTTTTGGAATTGACTTTTGATTATGGAATTTCGGCATTGTTTCGTTATATTTGTTATAGATGTAGTCACCGTACTTATTTCGTTTGCCTTTTTGTACACGTACATATATAAAATAGAATAAAGGACAGTGTACACAGTGCACACGAATTCGGGTTGTCTGTTATCAAACACGTAATTTTTTATTATTTGGTGTATTAGGTTTAACTTGACTCATCTTTTTAATTAGATGCCTTTTTATTTTATATTGTCTGATCGTATTAAAAGATATCTTCGGGCTTTTGTTTTACCTATTATTGCTAAGCAAGAATGATACATATTTATTACAAATACTATCTGTAGCTACTTACGAAAAATATTCTTAAATTATGATATGCATTATTCTTGTTTCTACTACATATTTGTAAATTTGAAAACCATTTCTTTCAAAGGCAGCTATTATGGTATAATTTAATTGTTTTTTTAGGGAACGAGTAAAATGTTTACTGTTGGTTTAGGAATCCAATTAGCGTTGAGATTGACAATGAATTTAAAACAGTTNTTTACGACAAGGAAATGGTAAGTAACCAGAAATAATTTATTTATTTAGTAAAACCAGAAAAAAGAAATACAAGCAGTTACAGCATTATATTCTTAAATTATGATATGCATTATTCTTGTTTCTACTACATATTTGTAAATTTGAAAACCATTTCTTTCAAAGGCAGCTATTATGGTATAATTTAATTGTTTTTTTAGGGAACGAGTAAAATGTTTACTGTTGGTTTAGGAATCCAATTAGCGTTGAGATTGACAATGAATTTAAAACAGTTAATAATGTCCCCGTCTTCGTTTAAAAAAGTATTTTTTAACAAAAGAACCATATCTTTAGCTACTGCCTTGGGAGGATACTGTGGACTCTTCAGGGTTTGTTTTTCATTAAATTGAAAATAAAAAAAATCAAGGACGTTTTTGTTGTTAGGCTGTCTGCTGTTTAATGCGTCATATAACAGGAAAAGATAGCTGCTATCATGCCATACCAGCTGGATTAATAGGTGGTATCGCATTTTCTCAATATTCTGACACGACTATTGCACTTTATATTATGTGGAAGATGGCACAGGTCAGTATTAAAATTACATTTTCCGATTGTAAGTATTTGTACAGTAGAATCGTGACAGTGAGAACTTCGCATAACGAAAAGAGCGCATAATGTGACCAGCATATTAATTATAACCCTAATTATAAATCACCTTACACATTGACTCTAAAAATCGTTATTTCGTAATTGCTGTTTTGTCATTGTTGTAAAGTTTCGATATATATAAAATAATTCGAAGTGGTCTGCATTATACGCATACGTAATCCTAAAATGTAGCATCGTGCTACAAATGGCGTTTACTGCGCCATTTGTATTGTTTTCGATATATATATTTTATAGTTACTTTCCCAGTCGTATTACATTATCTATAGAGAGATAGGTACATTGTTTGTTGTTAACGGTTGTGCTATTTGTGCTTGTGTATGTCTATGGGTTCAGTAATTTTTATACTTATTAATACATACGGGAGAAATCTACAATTTGTAAGATAAAAAGATAAAAACAAAAATAGGGACTAATCTGTAACGCTGTGAGAAATACATTAATGCCGGACTAGGTGAAAGAAAAAACTTAGAGTTTGGAGTTTCTCAGTGTAGAAAAATACATGTGGTTTCTTGATCAGCCAGATTAAAATTTAATTGTTAGTGGAAAATATAAACAATTTACAGTTAGTAAGAAATGGATACAATGATTTAAAAAATGGTTTGGAATTCGCTGTTCAAAATTTTCTGGATATAAGTAATTTCCTTAATATTTGTTACTGTTTTTTAATGGGTACCAAGTATTAGTGGTTTATGTTTGCATTTATGCTTATTTTGTCAATGATGCATATTTATTGCATATTAAGTATAACATTTTTTAACTTGACAAAATCGGTAATTTTGGTTTATATTATCCTAATTCTACTTGTCCCAATACAATTGCTAATTTCCGTTTATTATTTATACAAAGTCTAATTTTGTATTACTTTATTTGTATTTTATTTACATATACATACTTTTTTAATTACTTTTACAGATGACGTATTCATTAGGGGTTGAAAAGGGCATTCTGCCAGATGTACCTGGATTTACAGCATTTTTATATTGTCTTAGCACGGCAATATTATTTCATGCAGCTATTTTAGAACCAACCAATCTTAGGCCGAGTTACTGGAAATTTTTGTATTCTCTCTCTGGTGGAAGGTAAGAAATTTAATTTAAGCGTGAATTCAAAGCATATTTTTCGTTTTTGTTTAATTGCTAAATTGGTAAATATTTTTTGTTTCTTATTTTTCTCTTCACGTTTTAATGTTCATAGTTTCTTTAGATCTTCGTTTTATTATTATATTAAACATCATCATTCTTCTGAAATTACCTCCAAATTCCCGTGTCTATGCTATATCTAATACGGTACTTTTTGTCAATTTTTTTATACATAACTCCAGCTGTTTTGTTTTATTTTCATATTCATAAACTAATTTTTAATTTTATTGATTAGTTTTTATTTGGACATTCTCGCAAAGTAATTAATTATATCTATAGTAAAGAAGTGTTTTAATTGTAAGATGCAATATACATTTTTTTTCTGAAGATAATTAGGAATGAAATTTTCAGAATTGCTAGTATGAATCGTAAACCTTTAGATGTCTGGGGTCTTGGAACATCAGATTCTCTGGCTAGCGTAATCAAAAAATATGGAACGAAACCTGTAGTTAAATTTTATATATGATTGTTATTGTTTTGAGTCTTCTTATACTTGTATTATTTAAAAAGCAAATGTGATCGAAACGTATTTGAAAAGCGCTGAGAAATGGTTGGCATACAAGACACCATGGTAAAGGTATAGCATGACAAAAAAATATCAGTTGTTCCCATTGTAGACTGAATTATTTAACTAAATAGCTTTATATCACTGTATTTATATATTCGATTATATAGTGCAGAGTTTTAAAATGTAACTAGTTTTCTTATACATATTTAAATTTTTCGCTCAATGAGCGCTAGTTTTTTCTGTTATTAATTAATTAATTAATCTTATTTTGCTCAAAACATTAGGTTTTATAAATATATACTTGCAACAACTTTGGTGCAGTAGATATAAATTATGTTGTGTCTAAGAGCTACTGCTATTTTCATAAAGGTAAAATGTACGGTTTTACTTATACATTTTCTAACGTAGCTACATAGATATTTGATAAGATAAATGGTGCTTATTGTTATTATGTAATTGTTCGGATTTTATTGTGTTATTCGAGAATTTAATTATGGTGGTTTCAAAAAATGTTTTGTACATTTTGTTGCGTTTTTCTTTTTTTCACACAACATAGCCACCGTAATAAAATTATANTTAATTTTATTTTTGTTTTTTTTTCAATTTCCATTTGAAACAAAAAAAAATAAAATTTGGTGTAATTTTGAAAAGCGCGCCTTTGGTTACGCTTCATAGTGTGATGTATAGATGGCAGTGAAATTCGAAGTTTTCTTTGCCAATACCATTTATATATATATTCCAAGTGTCGTCTACTAATGTGGGGTAAACTTAGATGTCACTACTATTGTCCAAATCTCGAGAGTTTTACATCTATTTACCTAGTCTAGGATTGACAGCAAGAATTCGAGCAGGGCCAAATACTACTGCTAGTCAGGGTATGAAATGCAAGGTATGAAATGTCGAGCGTCAGCGACATCCAAGTTTACCCCACGGAAGTTTTTTTAAATTATCAAAATCGTCATTACCGACATACATTTTAGTGAAACGATAACAGATGACACGACGATAAATGCAGTAATAAATATAATTAGCACAACAGACGAATAAATAGCAAACATCAATTAATTAAAATATAGATACTAATACAGGTATATTTGTATGAACAAAGAAATTGTTCTTTACCTAATTTATTACTGCTTCCTGCTTCTACAGGGGGTGCTAACGATTCAGAAACTGCATAAATACTAGCTTCTGTTTTGTCCATTGTGAGTGTACTTTCTGTAACAAATAATTATATATGTTTTGGATATTTGAAACTGTTATCTGCATAGCTACCTGCAGTTGAAACAATTCTTCTTTTCCCGTCATATGTTTTCACTGGATGCAGTACTTTTTCATCTTTTAATGGGGCAATTTCGTCTGCTTCTATTCCTCTACCAGAAGAAGTTCTACAAAACATTTGGAAAAAATGGAAAGCGGCATCTTGACCTTTAATTCCTGCAGGAACTGTATAATCTACGTAGAACATTTCAAATTAATTTGACCCCGTAATAGTGTAGACTGTACATCACGGGTTTTCTGTGTTGGGCAGAAAACATCCTTTCTTTACTTATTGTAAAGCATGATTGAAGTACTTAATATATTACTTACTTTCAGGATAGGTAAAAGTACTTTTCACAAAAATTTTAAAATATTACATATTGTGAAACTACTCACTATTGCTCAATAACGCCACAACTACTGGGGAATTCCTCGGATAATCGCAACCGCCGTCGCATCATCTGTTGTCGTTTCAGTAAAATGTATGTCGGTAATGTCGATTTTGGTAATTTAAAAAATTTAAAAACTTACGTGGGGTAAACTTAGGTGTCGCTCGCGCTCGACATTTCATACCGTGTTATAGCGTATACCAGCGTATACTGAGCAATAGTGAGTAGTTTCACAACTTGTAATATTTTAAAATTTTTATGAGAAGTACTTTTACGTATCCTGAAAGTAAGTAATGTATTAAGTACTTCAATCATGCTTTACAAAAAGTAATGATTTTCTGAAAGGGTGTTTTCTGTCCAACACAGAAAAACCGTGCTGTACAGTCTACACCATTATGGGGTGTGTGGCCGGCATTTCCACCTCATATGCAAAAGGGCAAATGGGAAACTAAAACGCCATGCAGTGCCAACTTTGTATTTACCTTGTAAGCGTTTCAGTTGCAAGAAAGAATCAAAAATTAATATGAAATGTTCTACCTAGATTATGCAGTTCCTGCAGGAGTTAAAGGTCAAGATGCCGCTTTCCATTTTCCTCAAGTAACAGCGGTTCCAACGAAAGTGGCAGGTATTGTAATTTGTTGTTGTTGTGAAACTTAAGTTCTAAAAAAATGTTTTGTAGAACTTCTTCAGGTAGAGGAATGGAGTCAGACGGAATTGTCCCCATTAAAAGACGAAAAAGTACTGCATCCAGTGAAAACATATGAGGGGAAAAGAAGAATTGTTTCAACTGCAGGTAGTTATGCAGATAATAGAGTCAAATATCATATCCAAAACATATATAATTATTTGTTATAGAAAGTACACTCACAACGGACAATACAGAAGCTTCTGCAGTTTCTGAAACGTTAGTACCCCCTGTAGAAGTAGGAAGCAGTACTAAATTAGGTAAATAATAATTTCTTTGTTCATACAAACATACCTGTCTTAGTATCTATTATTTTAATTAATTGATGTTTTGCTATTTACTCGTATATTGTGCTAATTGTATTTATTACTGCATTTATACTTTGTTATTAAATTTGTTAATATTATTTTGTTATTTTTTTTCAATTTCCAATTAAAACAAAAAAAAATTAAAATTTAGTGTAATTTTGAAATGCGCGCCTTAAGTTACGCTTCATAGTCATATGTATAGATGGCAGCGAATATTCGAAGTTTTCTTTTCCAGTACCATTTATATATATATATTCCAAGTATCGTCTACTAATGTAGGGTAAACTTAGATGTCACTAGTATCGTCAAAATTTCGCGAGTTTCTATTTCTAGTCTAGGAGCAGGACAGCCATAATGTTGGGCAAGCATGCTTTCTCTCTTGTCTATGATGGTCAGGGTGTGCGCATGCAATAGGTATGTGCGGTAACTGTTAGGAATTAGGAGTCACGTGGTAATGAAATAAACCAAAACACAGCTGTTGAAACATGTCGAAATTAGGTTAATTTGCTTCGTTGATTTGTTAAGTTTATATTTTGTGTTTTTTGATAATGAATGAATAGAAGTCATTTTATGTTGAACTATTCTCAATGTAAGCATTATTTTAAGTCAATGATCAATCAATTCTTATTATAAAGGATGGTGCTGCGACAGTAGTATTTAAACTGTGTTTGTGGTATACTTGGATTTTTTAGTGTAAATTTCGTATTTGGTGTAAATTCGTAATAATGGTTCAAGTTTTAAGCAAATTGGCCACTACTAAGGTATCCTGTATAGAATATGTGCACCCTTGGACAAATAGTTGTCTTGAAGCTTCCTGTGGGGTGTATTTATATTCAATAATGAGTTCTTTCAAAATTTATTTAACAGTTTATATGGTATGTTTTATATACTTAAATAGAAGTTTATATCAATTTGTTATTTTTATTTTAAGCTGGGTTTAGTTTTGGGAGGTAAAGTACCATCACTGAAGCGACTACAAAAAACATTTAAATCTATTCTTCAATCAACTGCTTTTTTAAGTGGAACAGCTTTGGGGTATTCACTCTTCTTATGCTCTTTAAGGTTTGATGAGATTTAATGAGCTAACTGTTGTGCATGTGTTATAAATCACTAAATTTTAGGAAAATATTTGGAGGATACAACATTTTAACTGTATCAGCTTTTCCTGCATTCCTTTCAAGTGTGTTCGCAATACAAATTGAGAAACCTCACAGACGATTGCTTCTCAGTTTGTATGTTAGTAATGTTGCAACTGAAACATTGTGGAATATGGCCTCTGCAAGAAATTTAGTTAAATCAATTAAATATGGGGAGGTTGCAATTTTTAGTCTTGCAATGTGTATTCTACTAATGTATTTTAAAGGTGGTCATCACAAAAAGTTAGAGGATGGTGGTCAACCTGATAGAATTTTCAGCATTTTAGGGTAAGAGAATATTTTCTGTGATACTCTTTTTATCAATTGATTTTATGTAAGAAAATATATGAAGAGAGAAACAATTTCAGACCATACATTTTTTGTTAATGATTGAAAACAATTTATTAATTTTTTGTGGCTATAAAACGCCTTTATCAAGGTAAACTAATAATTGATGATAAATATTCTGTAAACTTAGCATTGGCAATTGTGAAAAAGCTTTAGAAAAAAACGTCTATCGATGATTATATTGTCGTTATCTTATCTTTGAAA
>NW_020439018.1:99179-113620 GCF_000699045.2 Agrilus planipennis
TTCATTATAATTAAAAAACTTATTTTGAATTTGTACCATACCTTTTACTATTAATAATAACATATTTTAACCATTAATTCTCTAAACAATGCATCTTACCTATCTAATATATAGTCTATCAGTCATGTTATTTAATTTGCTTCTGAACATGAGTATGTAAAAAGCAAAGAAAGAAAAGTATGTATAATGCAGGGAGCCCAATACGAGTTGCATTTTCTCGCCTGTTGCCTCTATTCCGCTACATTATTTAGTGAGATTTAGGGTTTCATCTTCTTAGCCGTGATATGGTTCAGGCGTTGACGCTCACGGTTCGCAAATGTAAGGTGTACCATGCGATTACTACACTTGATCATTACATTAACACTGGCCTACCATCAGCTAACTAAATACATCAAGATTATAAAATTAAAAGAACAAATAATTAATAACTGTAATTGGCAATAAATGAGCAAAAAATACGAAAGAAATAGAACACTGATCTTGCTAGTTATAAGTTGATTGAATATGACGCTGATGTGCCGGAATTAGAACTGACTACATTCAACTAGGTTTTTCTCGAAAACGGTGAACTTTGAGATCTATAATTTTAAAGTGCCGTATCATCTCTTACTGCTACTCATTCCTGAAACACCCTGTATGTCTAAGTTTTCAAATAGTGCATGATGTAAGAAGTTGTTGTAGTTTTTCAATTATCTCGCATATTTTGTGATTATTTCATTTTATTATGTCGGCACCGCTCTTTTGTTTTCACCATAGTGATAACTAAACAAATTGTTCCTTAAACAATTTACTCTACGGCGCGAGTACTACTGAATCCTAAGGGGATTCAGTAGTACTCGCGCCGTAGAGTAAATTGTTTAAGGAACAATTTGTTTAGTTATCACTATGGTGAAAACAAAAGAGCGGTGCCGACATAATAAAATGAAATAATCACAAAATATGCGAGATAATTGAAAAACTACAACAACTTCTTACATCATGCACTATTTGAAAACTTAGACATACAGGGTGTTTCAGGAATGAGTAGCAGTAAGAGATGATACGGCACTTTAAAATTATAGATCTCAAAGTTCACCGTTTTCGAGAAAAACCTAGTTGAATGTAGTCAGTTCTAATTCCGGCACATCAGCGTCATATTCAATCAACTTATAACTAGCAAGATCAGTGTTCTATTTCTTTCGTATTTTTTGCTCATTTATTGCCAATTACAGTTATTAATTATTTGTTCTTTTAATTTTATAATCTTGATGTATTTAGTTAGCTGATGGTAGGCCAGTGTTAATGTAATGATCAAGTGTAGTAATCGCATGGTACACCTTACATTTGCGAACCGTGAGCGTCAACGCCTGAACCATATCACGGCTAAGAAGATGAAACCCTAAATCTCACTAAATAATGTAGCGGAATAGAGGCAACAGGCGAGAAAATGCAACTCGTATTGGGCTCCCTGCATTATACATACTTTTCTTTCTTTGCTTTTTACATACTCATGTTCAGAAGCAAATTAAATAACATGACTGATAGACTATATATTAGATAGGTAAGATGCATTGTTTAGAGAATTAATGGTTAAAATATGTTATTATTAATAGTAAAAGGTATGGTACAAATTCAAAATAAGTTTTTTAATTATAATGAAGTAAAACAAGCAGAATAGCTCAAAACCCCAACGCCAAAACACGACACTGTAGTTGTCCGAAGCACTTTTCGGTAACAAAGTTACCTTCTTCAGGGACTGAAGTAAATAGAGTGCTTCGGACAACTACAGTGTCGAGTTTTGGCGTTGGGGTTTTGAGCTATTCTGTTTGTTCTACAACAACCGCCAAAGTTTTTCCAATCTTCATATTTCGTCATGGCTTCCCGGTCATCGGATTTAAACAGGTATCACAAACTTAGTTGTAAGATTAGATTAATTGGTGCAGATATCCAATTCTTAAAAACCTGTAAACGTAACTCTCTTTTCCCAGAGTTTATGAATATTAAAGTTTCAAAGAACTGTAAAGTTATTGAAAAAATAACCACTTTTGCTAAGCGTAAGTGGCTAGATTTAGAATTGGATTTCTTGTACTCAAAACGTAGTCTACTTGAAATAGAGGCGTATAATTTATTTAAATCTTTAACTTATAATTTAAGTGAAAAAGAATTCAAAAAATGGAGCGATTTTCAAAGGAAGATGTTTTTATCTATAGATTGTAAATTTCATAAAAAGGTGAACATTCATAAAAAGAAGTTACGTAAGTTAGGTATATTCTCCAAACCACTTCCTAAGAAGGTCGAACACATTGTAGAGAATCTGTCATCTCAAGTTTTTGATAATGCCGAAATTAGTTTACTCAATAAAGGATTAAAGTTTGCCTTGCCTTCTCCTGCTACAGCCTTAGAAAATGTTATAGGACATGTTGAAAGTTCAATTCAACATCTTGATGACAATTCCAAAGGCTATATCAGAGAGGCTTGCAAACTAAAATTGAAAACCAGCTTAAAATCTCAGAGTTCCCATATTAAAAATGCTAATATGAAAGTTATCAAAAAATTGAGAGATAAGGATTGTTTTTACGTAAAAGCTGACAAAGGTAATAAAGTTGTGATTTTGGATAAAAAAGACTATTACGATCGGGTTGATGACCTTATTAACAACGGACCTTATTCAAAATTAAATAAAAATCCTTTACCTAGTATGGTTGCTGGGTTTACTAAAACCGTAAAACAATGTCACAACATTATTACTCCTACATTAAAACGAAATTTACTTGTATCATGTCCAACAGTTCCCCGTTTGTACTGTTTGCCCAAGATACATAAACCAGGTAAGTCGATGCGACCAATTGTCTCTGCAATTGGTGCACCAACTTATAAATTAGCCAAGTGGTTGACAAATGAATTCAACAACCTCCCTATTAAACCACCTAGTTTTTCAGTTAAAAATTCTATTGAATTCATAAACAAAGTCAAAGACGTAAAACTAAAAGACAGTGAGGTTATGGTTTCATTTGATGTTTGCTCCCTTTTTCCAAGTGTACCTGTTCCGCTTACTTTGACGTATTTAGAGGATTTACTTAAAGAAAATGGTTTCTCCGCCGACATTGTAGCTGAGTACATAACTCTGGCTTCAATGTGCATGCGGCAAAATTATTTTCAGATAAATGGTTGCTTCTACGAACAGAAAGAAGGAACAGCTATGGGGAATTCTTTATCACCCTTTATAGCCGACCTTTTTATGAGTCGTTTTGAAAGTGACCTTAGCCACCTTGAGTTTTTTCCTCGAATATGGCTTAGATACGTGGACGACATTTTTGCTATCTTCGATTTAAGTTCCAGAAGTCTTCAAGACTTTCTTGATGTTTTAAATTCACGTTTCCCTTCGGTTAAATTTACTGTAGAAATGGAAAAAGATGGCAAATTACCATTTTTAGATACGTTGGTTATAAGAAATGGGAATTCTTTAGAATTCGACATCTACAGAAAACCCACTAATACCTCTAGATATATACCCAACGACTCTAATCATTGTGTTCAACATAAAATGGCTAGTTTTAACTTCCTTGTACACAGATTACTTAGCTTCCCTCTTAGTAAAAATAGATATAATAAGGAACTCTGTACAATTAAGAAAATTGCAAAAGACAATGGTTACAATTGTAACATTATTGATAAATTAATTAATAAGATAAAATTTAGGAATTTTATTTCAAGATCTACGACTTTTCAAACAGATGCTAATAAAACCAAGTTTATTACTATGCCATACGAGCCAAGATTTACTCGCGGACTCGAGGGTATTTTTCGAAAACTTGGTTTACGGATTGCTTACAGTTCAAATGGCAACTCCATTCAAACTCTCCTTGGTAACCCTAAGGATAAAATTCCATTCTTAGAAAAGTCGGGGATATATGAAATTAGTTGTAATGACTGTAGTAAAAAATATATTGGACAAACTAGACGTTCAATCAAAACCAGATTTAAAGAACATCTAGCTCATGCTAGGTTTGGTAGAGAAGAAAAATCTAGTGTTGCCCAACATATTCTTACTGATGGACATAATATTAATATTAATAACCTTAAGTTAGTTAAAGAAGTTAGGAATAATCGTTTACTAAACAGTTTTGAAAGTTTATACATTTATAAAAATAAACAAATTGTTCTTAACAATGACAACGGTCCCATCCCTGGATCTCCGCTATTTAGTTTAGTTTAATTACGTTTATGATGATGATGTTAAGGTCCATTGAACATCTACCTTGTTGGCTTCGGGTCATGTTCACTGAACCTTAACAACTATCAGTATAAATTAGGATTAGTTCTCATTTAGGTTTAGTTTACTTCAGTCCCTGAAGAAGGTAACTTTGTTACCGAAAAGTGCTTCGGACAACTACAGTGTCGTGTTTTGGCGTTGGGGTTTTGAGCTATTCTGTTTGTTCTACAACAACCGCCAAAGTTTTTCCAATCTTCATATAATGAAGTAAGTATACCTAAAAGGACGCCAAAGGCACGGCTCGCCCGTGGCGCCGAGATAACTAGGGCCGGCCCTGGTATTACTTCAAAAGGATGGCGTGGAAATTCGAATTTATAATAAACTTAATAAACTTTGTTTGTTTTGTGTACTCATATGCAGAGGTCTAATTTAAATAGTGCTACGTACTATCAACAATGAGCAAATCTTATTAATTCATTTATACCGTGTTAGGCATCTAGTACTAGTACACAAGTTATTGTTGTTTGGTAGCAAGGCCGTAGCTAGAAATATTTTTCGGTAGGGGTTTTGTTCAAAAGTATGAAGTTTAAAGTTAATTTTTTTGAATAATAAAATTGAAATTTGCTGTCAGGAATTGCATTAATAAAAACAAAAAAGTGAATAATAAATGATTAATACTAATTATTACAAATTATTGTAAAAAATAATATTAGTGAGATCTAAGGATTAAGTTTATTCGTCGTATCTTTTTTCTGCGGAAAAATATTAAGGACTTCATCGATAATATCACGGTGAATACACACTAATGCTAAACCTGAATGTCGGTTTGGCCAAACGTACGTTCTGGTGTGCACGTTTCTAATCTTGTATTCAATTGTTTGTGGAATTGTGACGAGGCGATAGCACTTATATGAAGCAAAACACAGGTATATTTATTTCAAGTTTATGAAACCTAGCACAACGATTGGTTAAATTACGAAATATTTGCCGTGAACCGTTGCATAAACCTAATATGATGCGTTTTTATGTATTGATGCTTCGTGAAGTAGCTTTTACTGGCACTGTACATTAGCAGGCTATTGCTGTATGTAATTACAAGAAGTTTTGTTCGTATCTTTTATGATTACGTTCAATTTACTGAATTCATTTTAGAATTAAATGAAATAAAGGAGTTAAATTTCAACATTAAAGTGCATTATGTAATAATTAAATTGTTGTAAGTATATCTAAATACTTTTTCGTTTTAATGCTGTGTTAAAATAATCCTTTTTGGTGATAGGATGAAGCGCTACCCGAAGGATGCATTTAAATATCTTTTTTTGACTGGATGCAGTGTGTTGCTGTTGCTAAAAGATTTTACGACAAGGAAATGGTAAGTAACCAGAAATAATTTATTTATTTAGTAAAACCAGAAAAAAGAAATACAAGCAGTTACAGCATTATATTCTTATTAAATATTTTCCCAACAAATGGGAAAGAACTGAAGTTACCTTTGGTGCTAGTGAAATAACAAATCTATATAAAAGGTGTCTTTTTTTCCTGGACTCGATTGGCTGATCTTCACTTTGCACCATTGTACATTTAATTTTCAACCGATGAATGAGCAACTGGAAATTTATTTGGACCCCACTGAAACAACAAATTTCTGCTGTGGTGTAAACTTTAGAATGTCATATTCTGCATTTAATTAAGGTAAGAATATATAACAATTAATGTTAATTGCTCATTACTAATCTGTTACCAACATATCTGTTTCAGATCTAGAATGGAGAAGACAAAGAAGCCCACGTAGTTCTATACTTCTTTATTATTTTTATTGATTTAATTATTTATCTTGCGTGCTTATTTAAGTTTATTTTATTTAAATACATGTTTTTTTTGCATCCTTATTATAATTTATTTTATGTAAATTCATTTTTTATCTTTTATTTTTTTTAATAGTAGTAATCTAACATGTTACTTGCTTGCCTCTTCGCTTAGTTTACTGCATATTCTTACTATTTTGCTTCGCATTTATCCTACGTCTTCTACATGATTCAGTGTTTCGTTATCGTGTTCTATTCTCTTCTCAGCGTTGTGGGAGGAGAGAGGTCCGCCCCAGACAAGTCCTCTTGGCCTTAGCTTTTTAGTTGTTCTTTAAAAGTGTTTTATACACTTTTCGCGAATCTAATCTAGCGTCACTTCTTTTCAGACGGGTACAGCGGGTTATCTGGAATAGAAGCAATAGGCGACTACCCGGCTTACCTTGGCGAAATCTGTCCGATCTTCTCTACCAAATTTATTAGTCTTTGTCGTTAGTCCTGTTAATTGCTTTATTAACTTTCAGATAATTAAGGAGACTCAAGAATAAAATTTTTTATTTTTATTGTATTTTATTTTTAATTTGTTTTCTTGTCATTCTTTTACATGTATTTGGTTTTTTCCGTTATAAACTGTCATATTATATAAATAATTATATTAAATAACGTAGATTGATAGTTAAAATGTCTCAAAATTAACTTTTTGACATAATTGCTAAAATTTAATCAATTGTGTGTTAACGCTTTCAAAATTAATATTCATTTGGGAGGATAGGGTAGCTATAAGGGGAGATGTGGAGGCTACAGAGGTTTAAGGGGGCTTTTCCCTCAGATATAAAATTTAAATAGTGATATGACAGTTTGTAAACAATAGGATGTTTTCTTGTATTTCTCTTACATGGATTTTGTATTTTGCTATAAAAACTGTCATTGTATTGTACTATCTTGTTGAAATACACCTGATTAATTACCATACTGTGTGATATCTACGATTATTATTATCAACACACGATAGTTTCTAACCATTACTGTATTATATGTTATTTAATAAATGTATTATAAACATACTAATTGACACATTTAGTCATTACGTGAGTTTTAACACTATATAGTTTTGAACATATGTAACCTCTAGCGGTTGGTAGCTAAATCTTTCACATTAAGAAAATCTGTAATTTCTGAATGTAACACTCAAGGTCGCAAATTCTTGTAAGTATAACAATTAAGAGGATCTGTAATTTCTGAATCATAAAAGATCAGAGATTCCTGTAAATTGAACATTAAAGAGGATCTGTAATTTCTGAATCATTCAAGTTCACAGATTTCTGCAAACTCTACATTTAAGAGGATTAAAATTCTTTAAGATTCTTACTTTATTTAAGATCCATGCCGCCAGTTATTAGAATACTTTGCAAACTTACAAAGCGGCGTTGTGTTTATATGATAGTAGATCCTTGGAGGATGGCTAGATGTATCAGCTAAATAGTTAAATTAGTTTATAAAGGTAACGGTCCAGGAATGATCCTTTACGATTCCCAATACAGTTTCATTTTTATTATGGGGTATTTATTTTATGGGTTTAACGTTTAGAAAGTCCCGTTTGTTAATTTCTGATGTAGCCGATTTTTCACAGGTTAAAAACATCCCTTTCTTCAAAATTTTTGAGTTTGAAAGCCCGGCTTGTAACTATCCACGGAAATGTTTTAAAGGATTAATCACCAATGGTGACATTCGCCACACCCTGGGATTTTTATGGAAGCCGATTGTTTTTATTACTGATAACACTAATAAAACACATGTACAGTTATTCTTAATCATTCGTTTGGAGAAACTGTTTGTAAACATTTGTAAATATATATCTAATAAGTCCACTTCGTTGCAAGACTTCTGTTATTCTATCTTCCACTCCAAAATTAAGCAACACGTCTTATCAATTTAACCCGTGTCCAGATATTCCCCTTGCAATAGTAAGTTCTAGAATATCTGCCTGTGAATATTTAACACTAGGAGTCAGTTGGTTTATTTCATGTGGTACTCAGTACAACTAGTTGATGTTAGTTTTTAAATAAAAAACTTATTCAATAACAAAACAATTGCATTTGTTAATAACTTCAACCTTGTCCCTTATCAACACACTTTTTCCATTTTTCTGTTGTAATTTCTCGTAAGGGTTCATCAAAATGTTCTTTAATATTTAAGTTTAAAAGTTGTATTGCGTGTTGAGCTTTAAAATTTTTAGCTTCGGCCCATATTATCTGAATTATGTGGTAGTAGTAGACTATATCGATTTTTACGCGCCACGTTTTAGGCTGCGATTATCGGCGGAATTCCCCACTAGTTATAGCGTATACTGAGCAATAGTGAGTGTAGTTTCGCAACTTGTAATATTTTAGAATTTTTGTGAGAAGTACTTTTACCTATTCTGAAAGTAAGTACCTAATATAATAAGTTCTTCAATCATGTTTTACAATAAGTAATTATTTTCTGAAATAGTGCTGGTTAGAAACTTTGCTATTCGAATCAAAACTTGTTAAGAACCCGTAATAGGTTTAATTAATCTGCTGTTGATATTATTGTAGCTAATAAAAGATGGAAATACAAAGAAGGGTATGATGCGTCGAAGGATGTGAGGAAATTACCCCAAGATAATAATGCAATGATGTTCAGTATACAAGAGAGTACATTTATTTGTTGTAATTCTTGCAGGTGCAATTTTTCCAAACGACCCCATTTGCAACGCGTATGAGTGAAAAGGGTGTTTTCTGTCCAACACAGAAAAACCGTGACGTACAATCTACACCATATGCAAAAGGGCAAATGGCAAACTAAGAAGCAGAAGCTAATACTTCTGCAGTTTCTGAAACGTTAGCACCCCCTCTAGAAGCCAGAAGCAGTACTAAATTAGATAAAGAACAATTTCTTTGTTCACATAAATATACCTGTCTTTATTTAATTTATTTATACACATTAAAATGCAAAAGTGCATCACTGTATGTGATTAGCAATATGTAAATTTATTTATTATTTAGTTAATTATTTATTTATTTAGTTATTTCGCATGTTGCTCAATTTATTGTTTGGCGCAACACTTAAATTGTACAGAACTTTGTTATTTTTATAACAGATTCTTGACGTTTTAACGTTTGCTACTATTTTTTTATAATAAATTGAAACTATATTTTTTTTAAATTCTGTTTTGATCGTTAACCGTTGTGAGTGTTCGTCTCTGTGTGCGTTTGCAAAACTATTACTAATTTAAAGATAATAGTTTGTTTATAAACATAAAATCTTCATTATCATCTTCAAAAACACACGGCTTAGGTGAATTCAACACCTGTCTCTACTTCATTTTCGGTATATATTTCGCTCTTTCTATTTGCACATAGTCCTGGTGAGGTAACTCGGCGGACTGAGTAGCTGTGCTTACCTCACTCTCCGGATAACGAGTAGTAGTTTTGAGCAAAATGTCTTCGTCACCCGTTACCTCGGATGAGGATATCGAACAACAAGATGACTCTCCACATACGTGCGACATTTGCAAAAAGGAAGTGAACTTAAAGCTCAAACCAGCCAAACATGCAGTATGTGACAGTTGCGAATGTTACATTCATTATGAGTGCTATGACATCTCCCCTACGGATCAGAGGAGTCTCGCTCTCAAGTCAAACCGAAAACTGCGATATTTTTGCCGCGATTGTTCCAAGGGCTTCCGTCAAGTACCGAAAGTTTTGAAAAAAACTGAGTCCATTGAAACAAAAATGGATAACTTTGACCGCTTCACTAAAACGATGGTTGATTTTCGCACATCCGTGAATGAGAATATGAGCAATTTTGATGCCAGGATAACGCGTCTGGAAAAAAATTACGCCAATATCGACATCTCATCCCAAACTATTCCGAGTATAATTGAAGAAATATCAGAGAGGCAATTTAGAGAAAAAAACCTTATTTTCTATGACATCGAGGAGTCCACGAGCCAAGACATCAATATACGCATTGAACATGATAAGAGCGCTTTACTCTCTCGTCTCGTTACTCTGCAAGAACCGAATGTAGTTTTCTCCAAGGTCATCCGTCTCCGGTCCACTGATAAACGTCGCCCACGTCCACCCAAGGTGATTTTTTCGGATCGAGCCTCGGCCCTGTCACTTTTGAAAAAACGTGGGGCGTTTAAAGACACGGTTAAATTCCAGGCGGATTTTACAAAAGTTCAAATCGACTACTTTAAAGGCCTACAGAACGACCTCCTTAAACCTGAGAACAGTGGAAAAAAGTGTATTAGATTTGTACATGGCGTGCCGAGTTTGATGGATATTCCCAAAAAACCTCCCGTGGACACTGCCTCCCATTCAACTGAGGCTCAATCCGTGGGCAATGTCTCCCAATCAACCAGAGATCAATCCGGACAACCAAAAAACTGAGCGACTTCCTCATATACTATCAAAATGTGCGGGGGCTCCGGACGAAACTTGACACACTCCTCGATGCCAAACTCCATTTAACTCCACCCGACTTGATTGTCTTCACTGAAACATGGTTGCATTCTGGTATTCACGACCAGGAACTCAATCTTCATAACTACAACATCTACAGGCGGAGCTCTGATAGCAACGCATAATAAAAACCAATGTATCCTTTTGTGTAAACATGCCAGTACCTATAAATATCTGTTTGTTCGAGTAATCGCCGACGGGAAAAAAATAAATATCGGCACTGCATATTTTCCCCCTGGATCTCCGTCCGAGAACTATGAGGAATACTGCAGTACTGTCGATAATTTAGATATTCATAACGATTTAACCTTAATTGTCGGTGATTATAATCTGCCAAAAACTGTTTACACTTAATTGAATACAATGCTCAAATTTTATCAAACTCCTGTAGCTACAATAATTTGTCTCAAATTAATTATGTGAATAATGATTACCACGAAACTCTTGATTTATGTTTCACCTCAGATACAGAAATTACTAATGTTGAAAAATGTTTAGATCCAATAATAAAATGTGATCGTTATCACCCTGCTCTTTTGATTGAGTGTAAATTTTATACTGCACCAGTTAATGAACATTACTTTTCTACTTCCACATTCAATTTTATACGTGCAAACTTTCAATCTCTTGATGAGGATTTGTTGAGTACCGATTGGACTGTTTTAGAAACTTTGCCACTCAATGATCTATTTGATAAACATATTCCAAAGCGCTTTTTTGGTTATTCGAACTCAATAGTGTTCATAATGACAAAGTTCTGAAAAAACTGCTTCTTCTGAAAAAACACGCACACTTTAAATATAAAACAAGCGGTCTCATTGCTGATAAAATTGAATTTTCAAAGTTGCGCGCTGAGTGTAAAAAACATATTCGTTTCTTAGAAAAACAAAAGTTAATTAAACTCGAGTCCTCGATTGATCATGATATTAAACCCTTCTGGAACTATGTTAACGCTAAAAAATCAAATCATGGACTTATATTATGACATTAGATGGCAAAACTGCGACCAATAATGATGAAATTGTGAACCTTCTCGCTGAACATTTTGAATCGTATTATACTATTGATGTCAACATGCGTGCCTCTAATGTCATTTTGCCACGAGCGCAGGATTTTATTATTAACATCGATGATATACATTCCATACTATCTAAACTGAGTGAAAAACTAAATGCTGGTCCGGACGGTATCCCCCAGATAATTTTGAAATTTTGTTCTCATGGCTTCTCGAAACCTCTTTATATTCTTTTTAATCGTTCTTTAACTGAAGGAATGCTTCCTCAAAAATGGAAAATTAGCTACGTTACTCCGGTTTTCAAATCCGGTGATAAAACATGTGCTAAAAACGATCGCCCTATAAGTATACTTTGTAATGTGAGCAAAGTCTTTGAAACTTTTGTTTTTGATTTTTTGAAACCTCAAATTGATGACATTATTATTCCGCAACAACATGGTTTTTTTGGTGGTCGTTCCACCTTAACTAATTTAACTCTTTTTTCGGATAGTTTGCTAAACTCTCTCGATAATGGTAACCAAATAGATGTAATTTATACTGATTTTAGCAAAGCATTTGATAGAGTGAATATTGACATTTTGGTTGATAAATTATCATCATACAATTTGCAAGGTATATCACCAAGTTGGTTTAGAAGTTACTTAACTGACAGAACCCAAATCGTTAAATATAAAATAAGTAAATCGCGTATTATTAAAGTAACTTCTGGTGTGCCTCAAGGCTCCATTATTGGTCCCTTTTGTTTTAACATTTTCATTAACGATATTGGCTCTGCTTTTAAGCATTCATCTTTTCTTTTATACGCCGATGACTGTAAATTTTGGCGCGTTATTAAAAATCCTAATGATCACACTTTACTTCAATCTGATCTTTCTGCTTTACAAAAATGGTGTTATGAAAACAAACTGTCTCTAAATATTGAAAAATGTAAAGTGTTACGCTGTAATCGAAACCGTGCTGTAAGTGATCATGATTATAAATTACTTGATCATAGTGTTACTGAAACATCTTGTATTAAAGATCTAGGGATTTTGATTGATTCAAAACTAAGCTTCGACAAACATTTTGATTATATTATTAACGATTCTCTAAAAATGCTCGGCTTTATTAAACGGCAAACATCTAAATTTAAATTAACAAAATCTACAATTACACTGTATAACTCTTTGGTGAAATCTAAACTCATGTATTGTTCTCCTATCTGGTCTCCGTTTACCGAAAATTAAAAACATCGCATCTAAACAGTCCAAAATAAGTTTCTCTCATATCTAGCTTTTAAATGCAAAGTACAAAACCCAATGTTAAGCCATGATTATCGTGAGATCGCATCTCTTGTCAAGATACCCTCTCTTGAATCTGCACGTACTTTTCAAGATCTATTATTCATTTATAAAATCTTTTCTGGTCAAATCAAATGTGATGACTTAATTGCTAAGTTTATTAGATACGATAGATTTTATAACACAAGAAATAATGTACTTTTTATAGAACCGTTTTGTAGAACTAACTATTTATATAACTCTGTAATTCCAAGACTGACTAGACTAGCCAACCAATTTTTTAATGATGATAAATTTCAAATGAACATCTGTGCAATTCGAAATTATCTTCAAACAGTTTTGCGATAATATTAATGAGATCCTAGTATGTAATAAGGAATTTTTACTTATCAATATGCTAATGTATTCATTATTATATTTTTGGGCCGTATGGGCCTGTTGTATCTACTTTTAAATAAATAAATTCGCAATTTTATCTTAGCTTTCAACGCACCAGCCACTCCTAATGCTGCCATCTTTTCAACAATTGTTGAATTGTTTGCCTTCAATCGTTTTAATGCTTTTTCAGCTGGTGTCCTATCAGCTTTGTGACGGATATCTTTTTCCTATTCATAAAACGGATTATGGGCTTTACACGCATTATCCAGTTCATTTATCCCCGATTGTCTTCTGCGTTTATCAAGTTTAGTATTAGAACCACAAAAAATATAGCCCGGTATATGTAATTCGTATGGTACGGAATAAAGCGTTTTATCTAAAAATCCTTCACCATATCTCATTATATCTTATATATTATATAACGATTACTGAAACGAACTAATATAAAAAGTGGGATAGAATATCATTTTATACTAGTCATAGAAGGTAGGTACATCTGGAAAGATGAAAGTATTAAAGCAGAAAACTACATTCGATATTGAAAATGATAATTACACTGATAATTCTGTAAATGAAGAAGATATTTCAGATTTTTTTTGATAAACCATCAACATTATAATTCTACACCAATACATAAACGTTTAAGCGAATTACGGCAGATATAACAAAGCTCGCAAATTCAACCATCTTCCTTAAATGAATCCATAGTGAAAGAAATTGAAGAAGAAATAGATAAAGAGGAGAAGGAGAAGGAGGGTCAACAACATGGTTTTAGAGATTTTTCAACAATTACTGAAAAATCTAATACAGATTATTTATACCAATATGATTCTTTACCAAGAATATATGTAAACGAATTATATAACAATCCTGATGCATTCGATCAGAAAACCGGTGTAAGGCTTGATAAACAAACTGAAAAATTTTTATTGGTGACACACAAATGTATATAGATGGATCAGATGTAATTATAAAGAAAAGGAGATATAAAGGTACTCGAGGGCTTTATGAATTGCTGTTTAAAAAAGCCCCTACCGACTATACAAAAACAGACCTAAAAAATTATAAAGATATTCTACAGAAAACAAACGCTCATAAACGTCATTACCAGCAGAACAAACAAATCGCTGGCAGTAGATCGAAAAAATACAAGAAAATAATAGCACCTTTAATTGGTAAGGGAATGTTTTTGATGAACAATAACGTTGTGACAAACAACCTCATTGATTATACATACTGGAACGATCCCAACGAATTAGTTGATAGATTACGTTTATTGACTGC
>NW_020439018.1:113671-193251 GCF_000699045.2 Agrilus planipennis
TATTTTTAATTAATTGATGTTTTGCTATTTCCTCGTATATTATGCTAATTGTACTTATACTTTGTTATTAAATTTGTTAATATTATTTTTGTTTGTTTTTTCAAATTCCAATTAAAGCAATTAAAATTTGGTATAATTTTGAAATGCGCACCTTAAGTTATGCTTCATAGTTTTATGTATAGATGGCAGCGAATATTCGAAGTTTTCCTTATTCCTATTATTTATATATATATTCCAAGTATCGTCTACTAATGTGGGGTAAACTTGGATGTCGCTGAGATCGTTAAAATTTCGCGAGTTTTACATCTATTTTTAATCTAAGGTTTTAAGACTCCAGTGTGATTGACTGAGACCATAGACCAGTGAAGATTTCACAACCCCACGACCATAGACATATAATAATGGACATGCCTTAGCCGTATGTCGTTGTAATAATTTCTTGGCTCGAAAAGAGTGAGGGAGATGGCGTATGGTTTCGGACTAGTCCTATCTCTTTCATGACACTCTTACGCACTATCGTGAGAGAGATGAATATTGTCCGAGACTTCGTTCCATCTCTTTCTTTTGTAGTACCACAATTCTGACCGCTAAGGCATGTCCATTAGTAAACGTCGATGCCTACGACAACCAACTTCATAGAAGTTAGATGTTCTATGACCATAGACATAAACATGATCTACTGTTCCTTCGCGACCATGGAATTCTTGTCAGTTATTGTCTAATATCTATGGTCTCAGTCAGTCACCATATAGTCTTGTGAATATGGCACCTGATATAAATAGTACCCTGATTCAAACTTTACCAATAAATTGTGCATTCTTTGCGAATTTTAAATATGTAGGTATCATAATTAAATTTCAATTTATTGGAAAACTACCGAAGATATAATTTAATTGATGCCAATTGATTGTGCGTCATTTGTGCTTGAAGATTGAAGTATTATAGTAAGTGGTGTTTATATTTACATTATTTAATAATAATGATTACAAATAATACTAAATTATTCAATGGCATTACTATGATCATAGATATATTAATGGACGTGCCTTAGCTGTATGCCGTTGTAATAATTTCTTGGCTCGAAAACTGAGGGAGATGACATATGGTTTCGGACTAGTGCTATCTCTTTCATGACACGCTTACGCACTATCTTAACAGAACAAATGGACGCAAAATTATGATATTTACATATTTAGAACCCGCAAACGACGCACAATTTATTGGTAAAGTTTAAATCAAATGATTATTTATATCGGGTGTCAGATTCACAAGACTTAAAGACTATGCTTCATAATAAATTATCTCTTATCTATGGTCAGTCACCGATCAGTCACTGTCACATTAAGCTGGTTTCCCGCAGTATTTTCACGTTAACTAGTTAACTTAAGTAGAATAACGTTAGTGGTGTTTGTGTAAAGTCAGTTATTACTATTTTCTTACATTTAAGAAATTGCACAATAGTGCAAACATCACATCATCTCCGGGGTTAAATTGTTTATATGGCACGAGACAATTGGTGTGACTTTTTGAAAATATCTTGAGCCGACACTAAACAACACACGGCACTAAGTCTTTTCACTATCGTACCTTGGACCGGTGGAGCTTTCCCAAGTTTCACCATTACTCGTTCTCCGTTCTGAAAAGGAGTCGGTTAAAATTGGAATGCGTTGCTGTTGTTTGTCTTTGGATTTTATTGGGACTGTAATGTTCTCGATTTATATAAAAACAGCATTTCGTTAGGAGACTTTCCCATAAATGTAGTTGGCGTGTTTCTGTAATTGAATAGAAATGTTATTAATTTGTGCGTTGCTTCTGTATCTCGATTTTGGTGATGTATGTACTGGTTTTTAACATGGTTTTTGCTGGCATTTTATTTGTATGATCCTCAACTATTATTTTCTTTGGGGCTTTCTTTCACAATTGCACTCCTTTTTACGCTGAATCATTTCTCTGCGGGTGGTAAGGCGGTGAGTGCATTTTCACTATGTTGTAAGAAGTGAGAGTCTTGATAATCGTTTCTTGTATTCCATTGTCACTGATAACAAGGATACAGTCTTCACACTATTAAATGTATACGTTTCCATTGGGGCTTCTGTTAACTATTTGGAAAATGCATCGCACTATTTAAAAACGTTTTGCTTTTCCATTTGGGTAGAAATCGTTGTGTACATGCTGGAAAGGTGAATTTGCCTTTGGCCAAGGGACAGTTAGCTTCTCTAGTTTCTCGTTTATAATGGTACATGGCTTACAGTGAAAACAGTGAGTTTCTATATTCTTGTTGAGGCTTGGCCACCATACTAAGGTTCTTAGTTCTCAGTTCTAACAACACTAAGATGTCCTTCATGAAGTAGTTTTAGCACACTGGCCTGGAGACTTGTAGGGAAGATAATTCTTGATCAAAATATGAGACATTTGTCCATTATTGAAAAATTTTCACACACACACAACCGCATTTTATTCTCTTTTTTTCACCAAAACGCGCGGTGAAGCGTATTTAGAATAGTCTACTTTGTACAGTCTTCCTTGCTCCATCAGCTCTTGAAGTTTGTTCTCGACTATTTCCGTCTGTATCAGTATTAAACTATATGGCTTATGGAATATTAGAGCGATGTTTTCTTTTATGCTTTGAAACCAATTATAGCTGAGTGCATTTTCATCAAATACATCAGGAAATTGCTTATTAAAATTGGAGACATATTCTTATGCTTCTATGACAGCATGTATTCCCTGGTTGTGCAGCAAACCTCGCCGTTTCGGGTACAAGATGTCGAGCCAATATTTGCACATTAGTGACTTGAATTTGTTTGTGGTTTTGCAGATTATTAACGTGGCTGATTTTGGGTTTTCATCAATATCGACACGGACTTGTCCCCTGACGTCTATTGATCCTGAAAGAGAAGAAAGTTTTATGACAGGCGGTTCGATATTTTTTACTGATTGTAAGAATATTTGTTTATATTCTTAGTACAACATTATGCTTTTAATAGCTCCGATGTCAACTTCCATTGAAGTCACATGATTATTTACGCCAACAGTGACTTTGAGAGTTTTTTTTATGCTCTGGGTTACCTTGTGATGTTGGGACCGAAGTTTGGCAGGAATTTGCATATTGGTTTACTATTGTTGGATTATTTTTACACAGCAGTACCTACTCGTTCAGCGGAACTTCTTGTTTCTTTTGTGATGGTACTGAGTATAAGTGTCTCAATTTTCGGAAAATCTATACTTCTTTTTTTTTCTTTTCAAGGCAAAATGTGATACACATTTGGTAGAATAATGGCATTTGCTTTATACTCCTTTTTGATTTGATTCAACTCTACTATTTGACTTTCGTCATCCGTGATATACGTATTATCAGTCTACAAAAACAAAATGTTCTACTTTGTACGTGAGGCCTCGACTTACAACCCAGACATTTCTGTATTATGTCCGTTTAGCATTTTCGTATTATGCCCTTTTGACATTTTCGTATTATGTCCACTGAACATTTTCGTATTATGGTCCAATTTATTTTATTTCGTAGACCACCAATTCTTTATTCGGACATGTAATCCTCGTCACTACTTTCCACGTATTCGGTACACTCTTTTAACTTATCACCGGAACAAATACCTTTATATGAAAATACCACAAATGGCGCAGCAAACGCCATCCGTAGCACGATGCTACATTTTAGGATTACGTATGCTCCAACAAGGTCCACTTGTATAAATATCTACTTGCTGAAAACGAATCCCGGCGTAGCCAACCTCAACGTGATAGGCACGTTAGCTTAATCGAATAAAATAATTCGAAGTGGTCTGTATTCTGTCGAAACTGCCAGACGCGGATCGCGATTTCGATCTTTTTGGATCTCATCAGCGCGTCGCAGGCAGCTCCGACAGAACACAGACCAACTTTTACCTGCTGTCTTAACAGTGCGTTTTAGAAAATACTACAAATGGCGCAGTAAACGCCATCTGTAGCACGATGCTACATTTTAGGATTACGTATGCTCCAACAAGGTCCACTTGTGTGGATATCTACTTGCTGAAAACGAATCCCGGCGTAGCCAACCTCAACGTGATAGGCACGTTAGCTTAATCGAATAAAATAATTCGAAGTGGTCTGTATTCTGTCGAAACTGCCAGACACGGATCACGATTTCGATCTTTTTGGATCTTTATATGACTTATGAATTTGTGAAGAACGTTGTAAGTTGCAAATAACATGCCTATCATGCTGTAGTGTTTTTTTAATGACGTAAGGACCGTGATAGGCTGGTAATAACTTCTTACTACCCTTATCAACGGCACCTTTATTTTTTTTTACAGCATAGTTCCTAACATTATAAACTTTAGCTGGACAGTGTATTTTATCGAAATACATTTTGTTTTTCTTGTTGAATCTGTATTTTCTTGTGACTTGACTTCAGACCTGTTCGATATCGCGTTCGTTATTATTAATTTGAATTTTATTAGCAATAAACGAATCGTTAAAATTTTTAGGTGTAGTGTCAGATAGCTTTTATTGGTTTATCAAACCCTACATGAGCATTCCTGTCATGACAGAAAAATATAATTTGTAGCCTAGCATTTTTGGGAATAACCCACTTGGGCCTATCATTCGTCTTGCGATAAAATCTGTTTTCTTTCAAAATATATAATCATATTTCGATTTTCTACATTATTCGGTTCACGACTTATTATGGTATCTAAGTATTCACAGCGCGGATCTTGAAGTTAGGCAGCCAAAAGTCAATTCAGTTACATTTACATTAAAATTTGACGTTTCTGATTCGGGGCATTCGATAGGATTTCTATTAAGTGCGTCAACATGAGTCTTTTTAGCACCTGGGCGGTATTGAATGTTAAAATCGAATTTTAATGAAAGTATCCACCAGCGTGCTCTATGTGGTAATTTTGAAAGTCTGTCATAATAATGAAGTGTTTACCTAATAAATCTACGTGAAACTTTTGGAGTGAACTAATAACGGCTAAAGTTTATGTTTCATATGAATGATGTATTTGCTCTTGTTTAGAGGACTTCCTACTGAAAAATGAAATTGGTTTTAACCCTTTATTTGACTGTTGTTGAAGTAAAATACCATCTACTTCTCACTTACTAACCGTGTGTAGTTTTATCATAAATAGCTAGAATTGGTCTCTCTGTCAAGAGTATTTTTAATTTTGTAAATGCTTCATTTTGTTGACGACCCTACTCGAATGGTATACCTTTTTTGGTAAGATCATTTAATGGCTTCGCAATTATAGCAAAGTCTTACCTATTTCCTAAAATAACTACCACGTCCTAAATACTGACGACTATTACGTATGCTTTGTGATTGCGCAAATTTTGAAACAGCTTCAATTCTTTTAACTAGTAAACTGCTCCCACCACTTATTTCATGACCCAAATGGTCAATTTCTTTAATTAAGAAGAAACGTAAGACCAGATTCCTTAATTTTGACAATTTTTCAAAATTTTTATGTGCTTTGAATAAGCTGGAATCAAAATATCGTCCAAAGGCAGTAGTGAAACGTAAAAAAAAACAGAATTTAATTAATCATCATTTGAAACACAGCGTGTGCATTCACTAAATCGAAAGGTAACCTTTAGTACTAGTGATGCCCGTCTGGGGTAATAATTGCTGTTTTAGAAATTGAGTTTTTTGATGGTAGCTTGATTGAAAATCTAAAGAAATGAAAATTTTTGCCCTGTTAAAACGGTCAAATTGATCATCTATACGTGGTAACGGATATGGTTCTTTTACTTTTTTTGCGTTTAATGCACGGTAATCAACACAAAGATGTTGTTCGCCCGTTTTCTTTTTTACTAGCAGTATGAAACTTGCAAACGAATATTATTGTCTAGCAGTTCCTGAGTAATTTCTCTGACACATTTACGATCCCCATATGACATACTATAAGGTCTGAACATTACAGGTTTGTTGTTATAATAATAATCATATTTATTCTGGTTTATAATAAAATACAGTATTTATCTTATATTTTATAAGACCACAAAAGAAATAAATTTCTCATATGTGGGAGAAATCTTATGATTATCTCATATACTAACTTAATTACCTAATTTACATTTTGGTTAAAGTGTTTTTTGTTTTGGGATCTATAGTGAGTCCATATTTACTTGGAGTTAGGTTTTCACTTCTTTCTTGGATCTTTTTGGGTTTTTGGTCTCTTGGACTTTAGTTGGTAGCTGCTTCATGAACTTGGTCCCAATATAGTCAAAGCATTTTTGCCCTATATCTTCAGTCTTGAACAGTATTACTATGCCTTTGTCCCCTCGTCTCGTGTTGAATTTTTTCTCGTTAAACTTTCCGGTTTTTTTAGGTAACAAACTGCGTTTTAGACAAATATCTTTTTAATTGTTAGTAGTGATGAATTTTCATAAAATAATCTGGTGGGTTATCTTGTTGGTAGGCCTCGCATAGCTTGGAGATTACGTGTTTAAAGCGCCCCCCCCCCCATGCAATTATTCCATATGTGGCTATTGATTCGAAAAGGCTGTGGTATATGTTGTGTTGCTGCTGGATGGAGAGATTACGTAGTTTTTTGAAAGCGAATGGAAGATATTGCAGTTTTTTGCGAGGTTTTCTATGTGCTTTACCCATTTGAGATGTCTATCTAGTGTGATACCAAAATATTTAACGTTTTCTTTTCCTTTGATTTTGCCATCATATCCTTCAAATGAGAAATTTATTGTCTCGATGTCTGGTATACTGTCTGCGTAACAGCTGTGAGTTAAGAAAGCAGATTTTATCCAAGTTGACTGTTACGCAGTTTGTGAACCAATTTATTAGTTTTCTCATGTCTTGTTTTATTTCCTGGACCACCCTTTCCCATGTTGCAGTTTTACAGAATAGGACAGTATCATCCGAATAGGCGATTATTTTCCCTTTTGTGTTTTGTCAGATCGTTCATAAAAAGAATGAAAAATAATGGGCCCAGTATGGTTCCCTGGGGGACCCCACATGCAATTTCTTGTGGACTACTGACGTGCGTACCTATTTTGACTGTTTGGGTCCTTTTTGTGGTGTAGCTTTTAATTAGTGTGTGCACATTGTGGAGTTTGTCCATGAGTAGGTTGTGGTCCAGAGTGTTGAAGGCTTTCGAGAGGTCGATGAAAACACGATGCCCGTACGATATCCATCGTCCAGCGCGTTTGTAATGAATTTGATGCTCTCTGCTAGGGCGTCAGTTGTTGATCTGCCTTCCCTGAAGCCAAATTGTTCTTTGTTTAGTGTTTTATGTTTCGTGATGAAGCTGGTGAACCTTTCCTTGAGATTTTTTTCAAACAGTTTCGCTACTATAGTGGAGATTATCGAGATCAGCTTGTAATTGTTCGGGTCGAATTTATTACCTGTTTTGTGGATTGGAGTAATGTCCGCTTGTTTGAAATGTACTGGGCATGCTGCAGTTTCATAACATCTGTTAAAAATATGTACTAAGGGTTTGGTGAGGTATGTAGAGTTTGGTTTCAGTATTGCAGCTGGAATTTTGCCTGAACCTGTTGGTTTGTTTATGTAGAGGTTGCTCATTTATCTGTGTATTTCCTTATCGTCAATTGGTTTGATGTAGAAAGATTTGTTTGATTTTTGTTTTGACGCTATTTTATTTTGTTGAGATTATCGAAGGAAAAGAGGGACGATAGGGTTGAAGAGAAAGATAACTAAAAATTACCGGTAACACAAGTAGTGCGCTCCGGCGCCTTAATACTAAGTTTTGCTCACGCATGCGCAGTGAGCCTATCGACGTGCGATAACTTTACTTCTTAACATATTTGTCTTTTATTTTTTATTTTGTTTGCCAGGTTCGGGCCAACGCTAGCGAAGAACTTGTTTAGTTGGCAGTATCTTCTGGGTTTTTTGTTTGTCCGTTCTCTTTTATGAGACCTGTTTCCGGGGTTTTCGGTTTAGTTTTGTTTCTGTTTAGGATTTCATTGATCGTTTTCCATGTTGTCCTTGAGCTAACTTCTTTTTAATTGGTTCTTCTTTAGCTCTTTTAATTATTTTGTTTAGGAGGTTACCATATTTTTTATACTCTTTTAGCCTCAATGTGCTAATTGTTGGAGAGTAAGGTAAATAAAACTAAATAACAACTACAAATAACAGCAACAACGATATTTTACAAAACTTAACAAGGAGCAGAGTAGGTAGAGAACAGATAGAGGTGATAACTCAAGCGAAGGTTGGTAAGAACTCCTTTCTCAAAATCATTTTTCCAAAAAGGAAATGTTAGAAAAACTAGGAAGGAGGAGCTGATCGTTGATAGATGAAAGTAGGGTACCAATGGAGTTGAACGATATAAGAGTAGGGTAGTAGTAGTGGTACCGAGGGTTGAAAGTACCGAAATAATGAAAAGCTAGGAATTAGAATATAGTCCCAAATCACCGAAGAAACCCATCATAAAATTGCCATTAAGAAAAGATAAATGCTATAGACGTCATGCGGTTAGTATGCGAAGTTGAAATGTTAATAGGGATTATAGGAAAGTACAAGCAATAAAGTTATTTAGATATAGAAATAGAATACAAAAGAATTAAGACCCAAAAGAATTCGAATACCATAAATGAAATAGATATTTACAAGTTGTAGAATAACAATAAATCATTGGAAGTATATATAAAAGATTCAGATATTAAGCCATTGTCGAAAGTATGATTAAAATCCCGTTTTATTCGTATGTTGCGATAACCGCCACACTCTGCTATTTGTAGTGGGTTCTCTGATTGTATTGCTTGTTGATATAGTTTGTCTCGTCTGTTTATTGAGTTGATTATGCCAAGTGTTATCCAGCTGCTTCTTCTTCTTTCTTTATTACGTTGTGTGTGCTCTCGTTGATGTAGTCGCTGATAGTCTTTATGAATAAGTCTGTGGCTATTTGCGGGTCTAATATATCGGTCAGTTTCTCCCAGTTGTATGCTTTGAGTAAGTTTGTTAGTTTTTTCTTATTTGTTGTTGTGCTAACGTGGGCTTATTCGTTTAGTTTAGCTCGGGTTGTTGGTACTTTCGCGAGAATTGGGTACTGATCCGTTATGTTTGTATCGATTATTATCGAGGTTACTTTACTGTCGTTTTCTAAGGCTTTGATGAAAAGGTGGTCTATGCATGTCTCGCTGTCATTGGCTATCCTGGTATGAAACCGTTGTTCAGAGGGGTACTGATGTATAATTCTGTTTCTGGGTTACTTTTTAGTAGGTCGATGTTTGTATCTCCAAGGAAGATATGTTTGTGTGGATGTTTTCGTTCCTCTGTGTAATTTTGTAGATCTTTCAGGAAGCTGTCGCAGTTGTTGGAGGGTGGTCTGTAAAGGGCCGCTATGAGAAGCGTTGTTTTGTCGGGGTTTAATATAGTTAATTCGATTCCTTCACAGTCATTTATTCGAGTAGTTGTTGCTGCGTGTTCGAGTTTTTCCGTTATATAAACTTTTATACTTTGTTTTTTTATTTTTTTTTTTACTTTTGTTTTGGTAGTGTTTGTTAGTGTAGTGTGTGTATCCTGGTATTTTGTAGAGACTTGGGTTCTCTAGTTTGTATAGGTTTCAGTACATATCACTACAGCTGGTTGTATGTTTGTTTGCTTTAGTAGTACTTGCAGTTCCTCAAAATGTTTATCTAGGCTTCGAATGTTGATGTGTATTATGCTGATTTCTTCTTTTTTGTTTATGTTTAAAATGGCTTGTACTTCTTCACATTTTACATAGATAAGCTCTGTGTATGATGGTTCTTCAAAATTATTTAGGAAGTCTTTATCCATTAAAGGTTTGCATGATTTTAGATCGGTACAGCGCTGGGTAGTTTGTTTTCGCTATTTGGCGTTGTTTGAAAGCCTTGTATCAGTCGCATTTCTGTATTTCGTTTGCAGTGTTCGGTGTTTCTCGTGAGGTTGTATTTTTTGTTTGCGTTTGTGCAGTTTATGCATTTTTTTGAATGTGCAAATTCTTCAGTTTTATGTTCCGCAGCACACCAGCAACAAGCGAGGGTAATGCATTTGCTGTGACTATGTCCATAACCGTTACATTTGTAACATCTTTTGTCATTGATTTCATCATATACTCGACAAATCTCCCAGTTTATGTAGATTTTATGTTTATCCATAATTTTCTCATATATGTGCGTGTTCACTTCTGCATATGCTGTGTAGGTCTTTTTACTTTGGATGTACCTACTTTATGTATGTAATTTTTATGTCAGTGGTTGTGTCGTTTCCAGGTAGGTTTTGTGTTGTTATTATTTCTTATAATTCTTCTTTAATGTATGAAGAGTTAATGTTAACTATTTTTTGGGTTTAGCAATTCTTCTATTGAAGATTTGTATGTATTTGTCGCCTCATTTCTTTTATTAGCCTTAGATTTTCTGTTTCGTTACCACATTTAATTTTCAGACTTCCATCGTGTTGTTTGATACTTTTGACTTGGATTCTAAGCTTGTTTAGTTTTATTGTGGTCTTCATTTCTTGCATTGTTTCTTTGGCATCTTGTTTTGTCAGTGGTTTAATCAGTAAATGAGGGATATTTGAATTACATTCACTGCCTGATTTTTTGTAACTTCTGCATATGAAGTTTCTTTGTTAGCTTGCGTGATGTTAGGGGAAGGTAGTACGAGATGATCCCCTTAAGCGGGAATCGCTGTAAAATACATATTCTTCCAGGTAATCCAAAAAAAAGGCTATTATTACTAGTATATTTATCTATACTCAAAACTAAAAATTAATTGAGGTTTCATTAAAATAATTGCTTTTTTTTCAAAACCTTACAAAGTAATCATCTTGTACACCCCTGTGAGTAAGATGATCATCCAGGTAGGGGTAAGATGACCCCTACGATCCTTAAGATTATCTTACCCCCATTCCGAGTAAACGAATATTTTTGAGGAAAAAAGTTATAGAAACAAAACGTAATAATGAAACATATTCTTCATTTAAAATAGTCATATATCTTACTCATATACTCGTAAGTAGATAAGGCAATAAAATTAACAAAATCAACAGTTAGATGACTTTAAAAGTCACCAAAAATAAAAACGAAAATAAAACAGTCTTCTTAGTTAGTTATTCATTTGTACCAGTTACATTAATCATAGTGAGATCAATCTAAATATTGTTTTCCTTTCTGAATACCTAATTAAGGGAACAAATCGTTCAAAAGTATCAAAAATTACGAATGAATAACGAAAATAACTTATTCTCCCTCCTTATAAATTTAAACGCTTTTTGGCAGGTGCTGTGTTGCATATATTACAAATAAATTCACCAGCGTCATCATCCTCTATCGCAGCACATGCTTCATGGGCCCATTTTCCACATGAACAATATTTTATCCATCCTTCACCCTTGGTATCGCTTGAAAACTTTTCTGTGGAGTACAGACATTCAGTATCTTCTTCTTCAGACTCAGATGTGCTATATGAAGTTTTCTTCCTTTTATTTAACTTCCCTTTACCTACTCCTTTGCCTCTTTTTTGTTTTCTTAGATGCAGTCTTATTCTCTTTTTCTGTTTTTTTTTTGCTATTCTTCCTCTAAATAATTATTATATAAATTGTGCTAGTTAAAACAATCGTATGAGTGGTTTTCCTTTTCAAAGTGCTTCTTTTGCCGACAATTTTGTGGCAAAGGTTTCAATGCAGCAGGTGTAATGGCAAAATTTGCAATATTGTTATCATAAAGCGATGTCTCACTGTAGTTAACTGCACGGCTCGTAGATGGGATTGGCGACAATGGACTGCGAATTGGCACTGATTCATTTACTTATAAAGGAGCTTTATGCGTTCTAGGCGACTCCAAATCCAATTCAGCAACACTGGTAGCGAGCAGCCGCTGCGATTAGCAGATCTCTCTAACAGAGATGGTGATCTACCATCTATAAATTCAGTGTCTGAACTAACCGGCTCTTCTTCGTCCAATTCATTTTCTGTGGTTGCAGCCGTAATAAAATCAACCTCAGTGAATACTTCTGGGTTTAAGGGGCATATTCCTGTTTTAGAAAATCCATTGATTGCATTTGTTGGGATTGAGTTTGTAGGTAGGCCTCACCAAAAATTTTTGCAATTTGAAACACATTCACTGGTCTTCCTGGGTTATTGTTCATCCATTTTTCCAGTGATTGGTTAAACACTTAAGGGATATATCGCACTGACATCCAGTGGTTGCATTTTGTGTGTGCAGCGTGGCGGTAAACAAGCAATTGTAATGTGGTTTGCCCGTGCATTCAAAATAACGTCTAAATTTTTCGTGTGAGACAGGTGACCGTCTAATATCAGCATTACTGGATCCTCTTCGGATGGCTTCGTGTGGCGTAGGAAATGTTCAAACCACTGACCCTGGGGGTGCCCCTTCCATGAGCTCCATCTTCATACGGATTCTTTGAAAAATAATCATAGGTGGAACGAAAGTTCCAGACGCAGACATGCAAATAACAGCCGTTATAGTGACTCCTCGTTCCGCTGATGTAACCCGTGCCACTTGTTTTCGTCCAGTTTTTGCAAACACCTTACTGTTTTTAGTGGGTACTGTACAAACACTTGTCCCATCGACGTTGTAAATTCGATGTGTGTGATTAATCTCCGCTTATAATTAAAACCACCTGTTGTGGTATCTAAAAAGGGGGATATGTCTGTCTTGTTAAGAAATCTGCGTACTATCAAGGATTGCTGATTTCTGTAGACTAGTACGTAAGTTTATACAGTTTCAACTCGGCTAGGCTGACGCCTATTATTGGAATAATTCGAACTGTGCTCTAATTCCACATTTGTTTTATTTCATCAGCCAAAGGAATATATTTTTGAATTTTCTCAATAAGTTTTTGCTTAAGAAGATTTTAATTGTTTGGTACAGTTAGTTGTTTTAGTTTCTTTGATGGTCAGTGTGATGTCAGGTCTGTTATGATTAACTGTTTTGTCAGTAATTATGTCTCTACCCTAATAAAGCTTGGCTAAGTGGTTTTCTAATACAATTTATGGCTTGTATTTATTGTACGGCTCTATCTGATCTGAGTTTGAACTTTTCGTATAACAGGGAGTGTATCTGTTTACCAACATTATTATGCCTATGGGTGTATTGTCGGTTTGCTAAAATTGAGAAACCTTCAGCATGTATCCGATGAAATATCTGGGATCAAAATTACCAAGTACATAACCAAATTTGGTAGCTTCCGAAATGATCGGTCGTAGAGTCATCGAAATTGCCATGTAGAACCATAACAAACAAAGGATGGCAGTTTGACTGCCAAGCGGTTCACGGATGCTGAGGCAGTGGTTTGACTTTTATGGTCGATCGACAGCGATGTTACCCATGCTGAGTCGCTTGCACACATACTGTATGTCTACGGACTGTATACTATACGGAGTGTTCCCACATATCAAAAGTAATACCCAAATTTTTAGTGGTACCGTGACGATCTAGTTTAGTACCACAAAGGCAATATATGAAATTGATTGCTAACTTTTTGAATTGCTAACAATTTTACATTTATTAACATTTAAGGAAAGTTTATTTATTTCACATCACTGTTGTAAATGGTTGAGGTCTGACTGAAAATTAGTGAAGTCAATGGCGTTAGTAATGGATGAATATATTTTCAAATGATCCTCGAAAAGGAGATCAGGACATAGGAGTGCATCTGTTATGTTATTAATAAAAATTAAAAATAACATCGGGCCTAAAGTAGATCCCTGCGGTACACCAAAAGTGGTTGCGTAACAAGATGAGTTATTGTATGTCACTACTTGTTTTCTGTTTGATAAATAGGATGAGAGAAGAAGAGTTGAGGCTTCAGAACAACCAATCACAATTAATTTACTTAAAAGAACGGAGTGATTAATTGTATCCAAAGCTTTTACAAATTCACTGTAGATAACATCTGTCTAACCTTGTACACACACAACAGTTGACCTTTTAGGAACAAAGCCTTGTTGATGTGACGATAACAACTTTTCGAAACCTATATAGACGAGTATGAATAATTACTTCGAAAATTTTCGCAAAGTTTGAAATAATAATGATTCATCACCCGATTTAAAAAGAAGAGTTACGTTAGCATATTTCCATTTATCTGGAAACGTATTACACTTTAACGACAAATTAAATTTTATAAGGAGTGGATTCAGTAGAACATTTATGCAGTCCTTAACAACATAGGAAGGAATAAGGCCCATGCCTGATGTTAATTTATTGCTGAGTTTTTTACTAGCAGACAAAATTTTTTGCTCGGTGACAGGTTCTGAAAGTTGAATAAAATTTGATCCACTTTGATTAAATAGGAGAAGGTTCAGTAAACGATGTTGGGTATAGACACTACTAAAGAATTTTGAAAATAAATTTACAGTCTCCTGGGGTTCATCATAGGCAAAATCATTGAATTTAATTTTAGAAGGAATACTAAGATTTCTAGATTTAGAACTTAGGAATGATCAAAACTGCTTGGGATTCGTTGTAATTTGCTATTGAGTTTTGACTTAAGGCGCTTAAACTCTTCAAGAAATACTACCCTCCTGTTTTTTATACTTCACGAGACATTTAGCTTTATATTTTACATTATGAATAATTTCCGTCGCGAACCATCGAGAATTTGATCGTTTATGATGCTGACGCAAGGAAACGTTACTATCAAACACGTCATATAAAATTATTAACAGCCTGATTAATTTCGGTAAATTCAGTTAAGCAGGTCCAGTCTGTATCTAGGATAGAATTATACAAAGAAGTGTAGTATTTCCTTAATGTTACTTGTCTTATCGTCCAAATTGTACTCAAAATTATCTTTTTTATTTTTATTTTTTACACAATAACTGAACACTCATACCAGGTGCAGGATGATAATTCTCACTTTTGGCAAAACCAGAACAAATTACTGCTATCATTGATAGCTTTATATTGCTCTAATTTGAACACACTGGAAGATAACACGAGGAGGGTCGTGTATTTAAAGTCGGAAACAGTAGGAAAGAAGTTTTGGGAGGTGGCTTTGGTTCGCTCGTGAAATGCGGCAAGATCCACAGGCTTGGGTGGTGGGGAGTACTAGAGACAGAGAGAGTCTGCGAAGATTGCAGCTTTTTCCTCATCTGAAGTGTATAGGGTGCCATTTTGCTTTTATAAGACTAATCACAGAGTGTATGTACTATTAATATTTACGAAACTATAAAGTAATAAGGTTAATTATAGACAAATGTCTAAAAATAATATTTACAAAGATACACAAGTATTTACACAATATTGCAAACATCACAACTGGCAGCACATTTTCAGTGACTCTGACGACACGACCTACTATTGTGTATTACATAAATGTCTGTCGATCCATCTCAAGATTTTTCACCAACTATTCAGGCTGAAATTGACTTACCTCGCAACATTTCTTCCACAAATGTAAATGATAATAATTTCGCCAATACATTACAACCAGTTAATAAAGTGGTGGAAGCTAAAACAGCATATTGCAACAATTTCGAATGCTTACCCAAAAGTAATACTCGTCAATTTAGGGGGCGCTCAAAAACCTCGAAGCTGTATGTTAACAATTATCTTTGCTGGCATCTTCGCCAGTTTAATGATAAAGGGCTCTGATGTCTTATTAGTTCCACGTTCGTCAACAAAACTTCGACCATTAGAATTTAAATTGGTTTTTACAATCTACTCGCATGCAATCTTACCTTAAGTTTTAAGCTACCTATCATCCTACAACTATATTAACAACCTGCTAATCTCCTTTAACGACCTTAATTATTTCTCTATTATTTTCTTTGTCCTCAGAGTACAATTATCACTTAGTTCAACTACCTATCTACTTATAACTATAATAACAATTTTCAAGATAACACCGGTGTCAATTCCGCAGATATTTCAAATTCAATAATTTTTCTGAAATCCACACTCGCCTACTTAGCTCACTATCGTCTTCAAATGAATTCAACAGACCGGTAGGGATTACCCACCGCTGAGGTTCGGTTTAGACTGACTTGGAAATTATAGGATTAGCCTAATCCGACTAAACCTGAGACGAGGAATCGATTGAGACCACTTCCGGTTCGATCAGTCTTCTGGTTTTACCGAAAGTTACTTTGTTTACAGTGGTAGGGATTACTCACTACTGAGATTCGGTGTTAGACTGACTTGAGAATTATAGGATTAGCCTAATCCGATTAAACTTGAGACGAGAAATCGATTGAGACTACTTCCGGTTCGATCAGTCTTCCGGTTTTACCGAAAGTTACTTTGTTTACAGTGGTAGGGATTACTCACTATTGGGATTCGGTGTTAGACTGACTTGAGAATTATAGGATTAGCCTAATCCGATTAAACCTGAGACGAGGAATCGATTGGGACCACTTCCGGTTCGATCAGACTTCCAGTTTTACGGAAAGTTACTTTGTTTACAGTGTTTAGATTAGGTTAGGTTTACTTTGTTTACAGTGGTGAGGGCATTTTCGGATTAATGTAATAATCCGAACAAGTGGATTATGAGAAATCGAACGGAACCGGTCTGGAGTTGATCCGACTTTGGATTTATAAACAGATACCCGGCAGAGATATAGCTCGGTACCGTTCCTATCTCTCTACTGTGTGATGTCTATTGTATACTGTGTAATTGGTCATTCGGTGTTCACCTCTCAGAGAGTGAACATCAACTTTTTAGGAAGTCCCTCGGATCTCAAAAGACTGCATAGTAGTTTTCCGTAGCAACGCGTTAGGTCCTAGACTGGCGAAAACTTACTCTCAGACCGTAATGGAAAAAATCTCCACTCCGGGATATATAAAGTACATCCCCAATGAAGCTATCGCGCAGCAGTTTGCAAAGGATTTTGGACTTTTAAACGTCCGCAGCAAGATGGAGGGAGACTGTGAAAAAGAAATGGAAACTGAGAAAATCAAGTATTGCAAGTGTATGAGTGGCCGGAAGGGAGAATACACTGATGCGTATATCTACAGATGTGAATATCACCGCAAAAGCGCTCCAAACTACTGTAGAGGCGCCTTATCGGCCACACGTGGGACATTTTCTGAAGGTTCTTTAGTGTGTGTGGAATCTCATCAGCAATACCAAGATTAAGGACGCCCATGATGGTGCAGATAAAGATTTGAAGATGTCAAAGAGGCATTTAGGTAATTCGTATTCTTATCTACGCGAAATATTAACAGGCGTCAAGACAATGCTCGCCGGAGCTAATAGACGCCCTCCAGTCTTGAATTGTGTAAATTGTGGCTGTTTTTGGTTTGGTGTCTTGAAGATAAAATTGACATCGCAGTGGTGATCCACCAACGCCGTCGACAGGAGGTATTTGATATTATTCGAGCTTATTGCGACAACAACTTGTTGAGAAGTAAAGTTATCGCACTTCCATAGGCTCACTGCGCATGCGTGAGCAAAACTCAGTATTAAGTTGCCGGAGCGCACTACTTGCGTAACTGGGAATTTTTAGTAAGTTGGTTCGTAACCGTTGCCCACGAGACGCGTGCAATAAGAAGTTCCTTTGTTAACACAAATCTAATAAAGCATACTTATATATATTGAAAGTTATCTTTCTCTTCAACCACATCGTCCCTCCTTCCTTTCGATAATCTCAACACAACCCACAGCTCATAACTGATGGAGCACCAGTGTATATGGCTGCATTTCAACATTTCCAATTTCTGGAGCATAAGGTGGTCATACACAAGAGGGAATTCAAAGCAGATGATGAGGTGTGCACTAATGTAGTTGAAGGACTTTTTAGACTATTCAAAACAATGATGAAATCATATCTAAACATCATCCATCTCCGACAATACATCGCAAAGCATCTCTTTTGGCATTTGAATGGCTGGTATTACAAATCATGCAATCAACTCTGGCAATCATCGCAAAATCCTTCAACGGAATCAACAATGGTCCATCGATGCGCCATATCGTGTCTTCTTTCTATCAGAAAGATTTGGACTCAGCAATGGAAGCAGAGAACAGGGAAAGAACTGAACTGATGGCCGAAGTATGATCCAAAGCCTGGATCGACAAGATGTTTACCCTCCTAAACCGTATAGAAATAAGCATGTTCTCTGAAACTCTGGATCCCAACTACTATCAACTAGGACTGGCATTGCGGAAACTGGAGATATCCCGCTTGAAGGAGGAGGGGGTTTCATGTACGAGTACTCTGCAGAAGAATTTCAGACGGTAGAGGACCAGGACGTGGATGAGGAAGAGGAGGAACTTGACAATGGTGGTGGACGCCCGAAACGGAAGGTGCAGCCTTGCGCATCTCACGAACTTGGTCGTCTGAGCATAAGAGTTGATCGCACTGACTAATCATTGTATTGGACTTATTTGTTTATTATTAAGATTTTATAAAACTAAAAAATCGTTTCATTTTTTATATATAAAAATCGCAAAAAAGTAAAAAATTTAACTTCCTGTAAAACCTGAAGTAAAAGTCTGATCGACCTCAAAGTATCGATTTCTCATGTCGAGATTAGTCGGATTAGCCTAATCCTGTAATCCTACTAACACCAAATCCCAGCAATGGGTAATCCGAGCCCAACAGACCATTTAAATCAGTTGCAAGGGACCAGTTTATCGGCCACATGCGTAATTGTTCTTTTGCTGCTTTAACTATTCTGTGCTTATCCAACCCTACACATCGTAGGCTATATCGTCTTTCCAGTGTGACGCTATGTTATAAGGAAAGGGAAACGGAACGGTCCGGTTCGTCTCGGCAATCGAATTGAATGCTACTTTGCTACGTACTATTACGTAATTTGTGGTAACATTATTATGCAGCTGCGTGCGCGCACCAATACTGACGACTGAAAAGGCTACGTTCGAACCCGTCGGAATTTATAGGCATGCCTAATAAACTAGATTATTTCGAATACGTATTATCAAACAAAATACTCAAATTCAACGAATATTTTAATACGTATGCTTACAACACTAACAGCAACAACATAACTTTTATTTTATCCGTCAAGTAAACGTTAATTATATATTTTTTGTTTAGTTAACTTAAACCAAATAGCATGCGACATTTGGTTTACACGCGGCTGTTTTAAAACTCCTTGTATAGACACTAAATATCGTGTAGCACTTAATTTTTTATCACTGTACCTGCAATTAAAGGTGCTTTTCCAAAACGTATATTCATTTTATCACCTTCCCTAAATAATCTTGATACTTTGCTGTGGGTTGTTTTGGTAAAATTAATGAGAGCAGTGTTGTGGGATCAAATGATAGTAAAAACTCATTTGAAGATTTAGTAGTGGCAGTAGACGGCGTATTCCTGCAGTTGCTCAGGAAAGTTGTAATTTTGGAAGTCCTATAGTTTAACGGGATAAAGAAGCGCCACTTATATATATGAGAAGCTTAGGTCAGTACGAGTCCAACGATAGGTATATCCGCTGCCACAAACTTACCATACAAAAGTTATGAGTAATTGATCAGTGAGTAGGATTCTACATTTGGAACGCAATTCGAACTGTCGTGGCTGCTAAAGCAGCAGACAGAGCTGCGCGCGTGCTGTGCCGGCTTCGGAACTAACTTAACCTAACAAAAAGTGGATCAGACTCTCTAATCCACGGCGAGGTCTGATCCACAGGAGTCCTATCACGGTCACTTTCTTCACAACACTCACTTTTCAGTTATGTTTGATGTCAATGGAGAATATCTTCTTAATGTCTTGCACAAGTTAGATGAATGGGTTCTGTCCCTTAAGTCTCACCTCTCTGCGCCACAGGTATTCGCACATATGCATCGCCGTCGTCGTCTCCTTTCAAGCCTCTGCCAGTCAATTCGTGCTTAAAGTGCCTCCAACTAGACTCGATTTTCTGAGTGTGAGCACCAGTATCGGGATTAACGAAGCGACCTGGGTCTTGTTGACTGTGATTCACTCGCTTGTGCTTATAGTGCATATTAGGGACCTGGTCCAATGCGAGGTATGCTGGCCAACTGTCTATATGGATTTCAGACTTTGGAGCTACGTGTTTTGTTATCAATGGATACAGGGTGGCCTGATCGCGCTTATTACCCGGACATATTTCTAGGCGATAGCAAGATCCAACTGCCCTGTACCCAGCGTCCTCTATTGTATTTTCGCTTCCCGACTTTAGTGTCATCAATCTGCACGGCTTGCCGTATTCTTTCCTATTTCATATATTGCTCCTATCAGTCCGCCTCCGGCGGGCAGGGGCGTTAATGAAACTCTAGTCTATCATAAATCTACCTAACCAAACGATGCCGTCACCGCGCGCAGCTCTGTCTGCTGCTTTAGCAGCCACGACAGTTCGAATTGCGTTCCAAATGTAGAATCCACCTCACTGTTCATTTACCCATAACTTTTGAGTGGTAAGTTGGACTCATACTGACCTAAGCTTCTTATATATACAGGTGGCGCTTCTCTATCCCGTGGCTCTTAAACTAAAGGACAGCTGTAATTTTTGCAAACAACGTGTTCCTTTCTAATTGTGGAGTTGGTATTGATGAATTGTTCGTGTCTGCAACTATTTTTCTTATGACTTTCTGGTAGGTTTGCTCTTCACGAATTTGAACTCCAAATTTATTTAATCTGTCGAGCACTTTCTCAGCTGTTTTAATGCACTTGATAAGGATGTAATCAATATAACAAAAAACATGAGGGATGCTATTTAATATATAATTCATTGTTTTTTGAAAAATTTCCGATGCACCTGCAAGACCGTGTATTATTCGTTTAAATCTGCGACCTTGTATCCAATTCCAATTCGATGTATGCGTCTGATAAATCCAGTACTGTAAATACTTTTCCACCATTTAAATGGGTGAAGATATTCACCATTGTTTTGGCAATTGACAAAAGTCTACTTTGATTACTTTGTTTAGTGTTTGTTTAAAATCGACAAATAATCTCGTTCCGAAATTATTCTTTTTCTTAACCAAACGGCATGGTGAAGCGTGATCGGAATAGGTGACTATATATTTTCTGTTGTTATTCCAGATTAATTAGTATTGACTCGTCGATTTCATGTTGCCCAAATTGCAAGTTGTATACTTTATGGAAGATTGGCGCCACATTATCCTTGAGCACTATTTGGGCTCTCGCACCTGTAATGGGCTTGTTGGAAGAGACTTGTACAATAACGGTGGTAGCATCGATGTGGTTTACTGTGTTTAAGTGTGCTTTCCATCTCTGCCTAATAATGGACTGTTCGTTTGACGCACAATTATTTGCGATGAGTGTTTATTTTCATTATCAATGCCAATTTGTACCTCTGCTTATTCTAACACGTATAGGCCGTTCAGGTAACAATTTTTTAAAATCAGAATAAGTTATCAGGCTTTTGTCTGCTCCTGAATCGATTTCCATTTTGTATATATTTTTCGCATGACACGCTTACGCACTATCGTGAGAGATGGATATTGTCCGAAACTTCGTTCCATCTCTTTCTTTTAATGTACCATAATTTTGACCGCTAAGGTATGTTGTTATAATTTCTTCTTCAGAAGCTAGTGAAATGATAAACACGAGGTCCAACTAATAAAAACAGTATTCTTCTCTATATAAATGTTTAATATAAGAAGAATGTGGTTACAAAACTTAATGTAAAGGCGCCTGCAACGCAAATAAAATACAGGCGTCAAAAATACAGTATTTAAAAGTAATCAGTACACTTGTAAATAAAATGTTATCTTTCTTTCTAGACAAACAGCTTAATTTATTTTACAATACTTGCAGCAACTTAGTAAAGTAACGGTTTTTCTTCTTTCACCGGCTACAGGAAGGTTAAGATAAGAAAAACGACTATCGGTAATCAAGCACCCTCTGTCGCTTGTATATACACTTATATTTAAATTCGAATTATACAATAGAATACATTAATTAAATCCTGACACATGTCCATTAGTAAACGTCGATGGTCATTTAACCTACTATTTACATCATCTATGTTTTATCTCTAAACAAATACATACATAATAGTAACTATAGATAATAGTAACAACAACATAACCTTTATTTTATCCGTCAAGTGAACTTTAGTTATACATTTTAAAGCTGAATTAAAAACAATTATTGTCAATATTTCTACTGCTTGGAAGTGTTTTATTAGTTGAAATGTCTGTGCAGAAGTATATGCATCCCAGAAATATATATCGTACTCCTCCTTCTTTTAAGCAGTTGGCAATTGAGTTTCCAGAATTCAGAAAGTATATTACCCAGGCAAGTTTTACCTTATAACTTACAAACATTATAACAAAGATAATTATTCTACCATTATAAAATAAACAAATTAATATAAATTTTTAACGGTTTTAGGATGTTTCTGGAAAAGTAAGTTTAAATTTCAAAGACCTGGAAGCTTTACGAGCACTCACGTGCACATTATTAAAAAAAGATTTTAATTTGAATATTGAAATACCTTTAAACAAAATGATACCAACAGTTCCTTTAAGATTAAATTACATATTGTGGGTGGAAGATTTACTAAGTATATCTGGCAAGAAGAAAGAAATTAGAGGAATAGACATTGGAACAGGTGCATCTTGTGTATATTGTTTACTTGGTGCAAAGAGTAGAGGATGGTACATGATTGGAACTGACATTAATGAAGAGAGCATTTTCTATGCACAAAATAATGTGAAGAATAATAACCTTCAACATCTAATAACAAGTATTGTTCTCGTTTAAATACAAGTGTGCATTTATTTTCTTAAATTGAGCAATGTAATATTACAGTAAAAAAAGTAAAAGGTGACACCATGCTCCAAGAAGCTCTTGAGGGTCAGCCTGTTGATGTACAGTTTGATTTTTGTATGTGTAATCCCCCGTTCTTTTCCAATGTGCATGAACTTCAACCCAACTTTAAAGCCAGGCGCCCTGACAGACCTCGTCCAAAGAATGCCTTTTGTGCCACTTCTACTGAAGCAGTTCATGATGGCGGTGAAGTAAAATTTGTCCAAAAAATTATTAAGGAAAGCAAGAAACTTCAAACCAAAATTAGGTAATTGCTTTATAATGTTTTTCTAAACATACAGAATGTATAAATCGGTTAAGTAAAAGTCATGTCTTAAAATATTTTTTTGCATTACATCTATAGGGTTTACACTACAATGTTGGGTCATAAGTCAAGTCTACCACCTCTAAAGTTCACACTGAGAAATGCAGAAGTGAAAAGTTTTAAAGACACTCAATTTTGTCAAGGAAATACAACACGTTGGGGCTTGGCATGGACATTTTGTGATATCGACTTAAGAAAAGTGCCAGAAGAGACGGTTGCCTGTTCTAGAAAACAGAATAAGCCTTTAGAACTTAAGTTTAAATATTCTGAAATTGATTACGAACAATTCTGGGATAAAGTGGTAGCTATGTTTGAGGAGCTACAGGTACGTTTTCAACCAAATGAAGTTAATTACTTACATATAAAAATTGGCTTCTACAAGTTTTTGAATTCTGTAATTTAAAGCACTAACTTTGAGTGTTTAAATATGCATAATCTTATGTAAAGAGGACTTATAGTCACTTGATTTTTTAAAAAGTTACTTCTATTCATTCTTTGAACTGTGATAATTAACTAATTAAATATGAGTACACATTGTATTTTAAAATTGTTATTTCAAAAATTGTTATTTTACATAAAATACGGCAATTACAAAAATCACAAATAAATTATTACAAATAACAACGCTTAATTGAATGGTGTCTGTGGTACTTTAATAACGTAAGTAATTACACAATGAGAGAACAATTGAGATTGGTGTGTAAAGGGAAGTCTCCTTTTTACAACCCATTCACACCACAACTAAGTGCTTCCTCCTTAAATGTTCAATACTCTAATTTGTCTTTAACTTGTTTCTCTTAAAAGAAGTCGTACAAGAGCATAATAATCTGTTAGATATCTTTGTAGTCTCCTTTTTACTAATTCATTCTCTATTACTATGTACATAGGCTTTATACCTTATATCTTACTTAGGTGTAGTTTCTCCTTAAAAACTATAGCAAATTCTTTCACGAACTTGTTGATGAGTTTCCATTTGTATTAAGTAACTGTGTGACTATTAGTATCAGAAATCATATATTAAATAAAAAAATTAAATATTTTTTCTTCAATTTTAGATAAGTACAGATTATATGGTAATGGGTAAAGCAAAACGTTCCTTATGTTTTAATGCTTTTAACAACACTTGGTCACATCAGCGAAAGAAACGTCGTCATCAGGAGCAAGTGACCAAAATGTTATGTTTTATGAATAAAGGTGATTCTGCAAACGATACTACAATTAACGAGTCAGGATCTGATATTAATAGTTCTGTTGCAACAAACGGTGACGAAAATTTTCAAAGTAGTGCTAAGGACTCCTCACCAATTAAACTTGACATTTCTGATTCCAACACCAATTCCGTGAATGATTTATTTAACAATTTGGACCAGTATGACGTTAATATGTTTAATGAAAGCAATTTACCAGATGGTGATTCAACCGAAGAATTATCTGGTGATGACAGTCAATGGAATGTTAAACATGCGGCGGATTTGATAAGTAATATAAGCGTATCATCACCAAAGAAACGAAAATATGAAAATGACGATGGTCCATGTGGATATAAGAAGACACGAACTGATAAGAGAGATATTTTAGTAAGGGGTATTATTAGTTTAATAAAAGAAACAGATGACATTGTTTTACAAATGAATTATTTATGTGGTACAGCTGGAAAGGAAGGCATAAATCAAATATTACAGTATATAAAAAATAATTGGTATAAATAAAAAGAGGTTATAAGTACAATCTTTTTTTATCTTTCAAACATTTTTTGTACTTTCTTATTATTTGTTTTTTTTTCGTTTTTTAAATATGAAGTTGGAATGTTTGGTTGTGTTTTCGTATTGTATTTATTTTCTATTTTGCAATTAAGTTTATTAGTTTTTGATTACATATTTGCTTGTACAAGTTTGCTTTTTTCTTTAATAATTAAATACTTTATTTTATTGACGAGATAGTTGAACTTTTCGGTTTTGTTCTTGCAATGTATATTACATTTGTGAATTTCTTTTTGTTTTGTTAATATAATTATTCAAATCATCATATTTTCTCTATCATTTTTCGCCACGTAACAATCAAAGTATGTATAGCAGGGGTGGATGTTTTTCCCTCTTCCTCTCAGATTCAGCTGTGCTGCTGTGCTGTATGATTCTAATGAATGTGAACATAATGTTAATGTAACAATCTGGTTGTACGGCGATTGATATCCTTAGCGAAGACTTCTAAATATGTGAACCATCTTACATGATACAGAGATTGCGAGAAACCAGCAATGTACACCCTAAATTTAAGGGCCGTGGAAGTCGACATTGCTGTAGATTTCGAAATTTTTGAGTTCATAGAACACAACACTCAAAGTAGCACAGTTAAATACCAGGGAACGTTGACTTTTTTATATGAGTGTGGCGAATTTTAAAAGAGCATTTGTTGCATCATTATCATTTGCAGCGAGTGCAAGCTGCGAGCGGATTTCGTCTTGTATTGTTTTGCTTATAACGAATGTTGCTTCACGCAAGACGGAATTTTCGATTTTTTGCTATGAGTGTAACGCTAATCCGCATGTCGTACAGCTATTGCGATTTCAATAACGCGCGTTTTCAATGTGGATGGGGAATTTTAGAAGAGACTTGACCGAATGTACATATGTACTGTAGAAAACTACGTGGACGTACATGTTTTTTCAACATGATAGTACACCCCCTTACATTGCAATACTATTGCCTGAGTTTATTGAATTATTTGTATGGGGTTATGTGAAACAGCGCGTGTACCAAACCCTCGTGAAGTATGAAAATACTTTATTTTGCATGATTTGATTTTTTGGGATTCATTTTACATATAATATACAAAAAAATTTTAGTCGTATGAATTTTGAATTTGAATAAAACAGAACGACAGGGATAGATGACGTTATCGATTATTGTTGAATAGAGTCGATAATTGTCGAATATACTCTCTTGCGGTAGCTACAGAAACACTCGTTTTTGAACGCAACTTAACCTAACCTAAACTACTGAAAATTGTTTAGGGTGCAGATGGAAATTAAATGTTAATTTATTCAAAAACTACTGAACATATGATAATTTAAATGGCGCCAATTGATTGCCTGTCATTTGTGCCTGAAGATTGAACTACTATGACGGTTTTTTCGAAAATGCAACTTTTTTTTGCTGGAAATGACGTAAAATGGCCTAATTATGAAAAACTTACATGAAATAATCCGGGGAAGGGCCTTTTTAACGCTGTTTCACTACCGCCACCTCAATTTTCATTAATAATTCAACTCGTGTAGTACGGGTTTTAGTTAAAGAAGGTGTATTTATAAGAAACTCATAAGAAAACGTCGAAGGAAAGCTGTTTTAATGTTTTTTTCGGTGCAAATAAGTATTTTATAGGTATATAACCTCAACAAATTCATAGTCATTTATCATACGTCATAGTCACGTCTAGTCTGTTGTTTCTGAGTTCGCCTCTACAGTTTAAGTTTCATTCACTTAAAAAGTGATGTTCATTGAGCAGTTGTTTTTAACATAAATTTACAAATAGGTACAGACTGCTCCAATTTGTAGAAGGTGCAGGTGCTATAAATGTATAGGTTTGGAGATGTATATGTATTAGTTGCCACCCTTCCCCTCGAAATATTCGACAAAATTTTGGTTAGCACCATCGCTGAACTTGCATACGACCTAATTCGTCGTCGACCTAATTCGTCGTATGCAAGCTCATTTAATAATGTTAATTTATTAAAATATTTTATTAACTTAATTAGAATACTTTAATTTAATTAGAATAATTTAGTTAATTAATATTAGAACTTTTTTGGATTAATTGTATTGTTTTGTTTGTACTAGGTCACAATAAAAATTATTTCTAATGAATTTATTGCTTTTTAACAAATTTTAAAATACGCCAATAATTTGTTAATAATTTCTGCGATAAAGATACCGCACGGCAATGTAAAATCATACACGGGTATCGCACACCTGCCTCATTTTCACCTGACTTCCGATATTGACTCATAAGCNCTCACATAAAAAAATATTATTTTATCATTTTTAATTTATTAAAATATTTTATTAACTTAATTACAATACTTTAATTTAATTAGAATAATTTAGTTAATTAAAATTAGAACTTTTTCGGATTAATTGTATTGTTTTGTTTGTACTAGTTCACAATAAAAATTATTTCTAAGGAATTTATTGCTTTTTAACAAATTTTAAAATACGCCAATAATTTGTTAATAATTTCTGTGATAAAGATACCGCACGGCAATGTAAAATCATACACGGGTATCGCACACCTGCCTCTTTTTCACCTGACTACCGTTATTGACTCATAAGCGCCTGTGTGTGAAGGAGAGATAGTATGCCACTCCGCAGCAGCGGAGCTATTCACACACTTGCCCTCACAAATTTAACATAGCGAGCGCGTTCCAGTATCTGTAGTCTAGTTCAGGGTATGAAATGTCGAGCGCGAGCGACACCTAAGTTTACCCCACGTAAGTTTCTAAATTTTTTAAATTACCAAAATCGACATTACCGACATACTAGGCGACATACATTTTACTGAAACGACAACAGATGATGCGACGGCGGTTGCGATTATCGGAGGAATTCCCCAGTAGTTGTGGCGTTATTGAGCAATAGTGAGTAGTTTCACAACTTGTAATATTTTAAAATTTTTGTGAAAAGTACTTTTACCTATCCTGAAAGTAAGTAATATATTAAGTACTTCAATCATGCTTTACAATAAGTAAAGAAAGGATGTTTTCTGCCCAACACAGAAAAACCGTGATGTACAGTCTACACTATTACGGGGTCAAATTAATTTGAAATGTTCTACCTAGATTATACAGTTCCTGCAGGAGTTAAAGGTCAAGATGCCGCTTTCCATTTTCCTGAAGTAACAGCGGTTCCAACGAAAGTGGCAGGTATTGTAATTTGTTGTTGTGAAACTTAAGTTCTAAAAAAAATGTTTTGTAGAACTTCTTCTGGTAGAGGAATAGAAGCAGACGGAATTGCCCCATTAAAAGATGAAAAAGTACTGCATCCAGTGAAAACATATGACGGGAAAAGAAGAATTGTTTCAACTGCAGGTAGTTATGCAGATAACAGTTTCAAATATCCAAAACATATATAATTATTTGTTATAGAAAGTACACTCACAATGGACAATACAGAAGCTAGTATTTCTGCAGTTTCTGAATCGTTAGCACCCCCTGTAGAAGCAGGAAGCAGTACTAAATTAGGTAAAGAACAATTTCTTTGTTCATACAAATATACCTGTATTATTATCTATGTTTTAATTAATTGATGTTTGCTATTTACTCGTATATTGTGCTAATTATATTTATTACTGCATTTATACTTTGTTATTAAATTTGTTAATTTTATTTTTGTTTTTTTTTTCAATTTCCATTTAAAACAAAAAAAAATAAAATTTGGTGTAATTTTGAAATGCGCGCCTTTGGTTACGCTTCATAGTTTGATGTATAGATGGCAGTGAAATTCGAAGTTTTCCTTGCCAATACCATTTATATATATATTCCAAATATCGTCTACTAATGTGGGGTAAACTTAGATGTCACTACTATCGTCCAAATCTCGAGAGTTTTACATCTATTTACCTAGTCTAGGGTCTAGTTCAATAGGCGCAAGCATATTACTAATATCAATGAAAAAAAATTGTAGTACATATTTGTCTATGTATTATATGTAATTATTACTAATAAATAATATATAGATAAATTCTGTTTATCACATTAGATTAGTCATTAAGCACAAATGACACGTAATAAATTGAAGTCAATTAAATTATCATGTCTTCAGTAGTTCTTGAATAAATTGACATTTAATGTCCATCTGTACCGGAAGCAATTTTCCTTTTTTTAACAGAAATGACGCACGCACAATAATGATACATATTCTGAACCCGCAAATGACGCAAAATTCATTTGTAACGTTTAAATCAGAAGGTTACATATATCGGGCGCCAGATTCACAGGACTTTGTTTCTTTTTGTTCTTCGCGTTACTTCCATGGTACAAACTATAGAGTTTTTATAATTTTTATCTATGACAAATTTCTCTACATTTTCTATTTGTTTTATCTGTGACGTTCAGTAGAGTTTTATGTTGTTTTGGTGAGTGCCTAGTTTTAAATGTTCAAAATGTCTTCAAATAAGAATAAAGACTTTTAAATATAACAAAGTTATCCAGCAGTCATTATTAAAAATCCTCCGGAACCTCTAACAGGGCCCAGGAATCGCATATGGTTTTGGCTACGGATAAGATATTTCTTGTAGAAAAGACCGTTTTATTTTATTTTAATTGTGTTATGGTTGCGAATGGCACCTGATAAAATTATAACATATTGGCAAATGCCATTAAAAGCTTGTAGTTAAGTCATTAAATAGTGGAAGATTTTGCGTTAGTCAACGACAAAATTCCATAGAGGTAACTTTTCACGCTGAAAATTCCATGTTAAAAACGACAACGACGGCGTGGTCAGTGGTGCAACACGTGCAACAGCTTGTTTGAGTGAGCCGGCTCCTGTTAGAGATACACGAGTTAAAGACGATGCAAAGGTTGTGCTTTATATCTTGACAAGTTTGGTTTCAAAGAAACTGGAATGTTTAATAACGTGCATTTCGTCAAAGCTGGTGTGGGACAAGCTCATAGCGATGAATGAGTCAAATAAAATAGTTTTACTCCAAAAATTCCATGACTGGAAAGAATCCAAATGATTCAGGAAATCAACATGTAACTAGACTCCAGAACATGGTGGTTTAGTTGAAGAATGTCGGCGAAAATATGCCGGCTGCGCCATTAATGACTAAAATTCTCAGAAGTCGTCAAAATAAGTTTGTTAATCTGGTTTTTGCTTCCGATACTGTTCCAATGGAGAAACAAAAAGTCAATACTTAAAAGAAAGATTATTAAAGGAAGAGAGTTGACTAACTCAAAGTGAAAATGCAAACAATGCTCTGGTAGTAACGATGTTAGAACAAGAAGAATGTTAATCATGATACATTTAAGAAGAACAAGAAAAGCAAGGCAAGTTTGGAGATTATACTGTCTTGTAGGTATAAATAAAAAGGGCCAGGATTAAACCAAATTTTCCAATTAAAAATAAATACAAAACGTGAAAGAAAACAATGTAACAGCTCAAGAATATGTGCATTTTCGCAGGTGTTAAAGAAGTAAAACAAATCTGTCCAGAAGAAAAACAGTTTACCATCTCAAATTGAAATAGTCAGGATAAAAGATACTGTGGGACATCGTGCTGAATTGCATCGTCTACTGGTCCAAGAGAAAGCAATTCATCTTGTTGATGGAAGTGTAGAATTTAAAGGTGTAGGCATTGCATTGATGAAAAGGTTAGTCAGTAACATCTGAGAAGTTGGTCGCATTGAAGAGGTGTTATAAGTGCCATCATTAAAGAAAAATTTATTTTCTGTTGATGAATGTGATATGAAGAATTTTGAACTATGGTTCAAGAAACAAAGTGTGATAATTTTGAGTCAAAATACAGTTGCAGTATAAAATAATAAAAAAATAAGAATAAAACAAGATAATATGTAGGTATGTTTACTCAACCTTGAATAAAGGCAGATGTAAACATTATTGAAAGTGATGTTAAAATATGGTATAAGAGACTGGGTCATGTTAATCATCGAACAGTTAAGAAAATGAAAAAGATGCAAAATTGTAAGAAAATTTTGTTTGTTAGAATACATAATATCGACGTAAATTATTTCAGATGCAAACATATTGCTTTCTTCTGCTATGTGTTACATTGATTCCTCTTTTTGACTTACCTGTTCTTTTTAATATTCTGTTATTCCATCAGCTTTATTAAGTACTTCATATACATTCGATATTACAGATAAGGCACTTTTATCAATGGCGGTTGTTTCTTGAATGTTCAATTCACAAGTATTTATTTCAAGTCTGTCCAAAGCGTTTTCTACATTACCTTCTTTGTCTTTTTTTGTAATGGATTTCAAAATAATACTCAAAAAGTCGAATTTTTCATCGCACAAATCTTAAGCATTTTTTTGCTGTCGTTAACTATTTTAAAGGCTGGTGGTTTTCCATAATAAAACGACTCCCATCTAGTACTTCTTTCTCTATAGCTGCGTAATTTCTCTCAGCCTTATTAAGTGTGAATGAATAAAAAGCAGTAGGTTTTCCATTTTGTGATACAACAGTAGTAGATTGTCTCAAAATTTCATAAACAGGTTCATCATCCTTTATTTGAATAAATAATTTTAAAAAACTTTCGATGTTAATGTATTGTTTTTGAAAGTGTAATGAAGTTTTCTGATTCATTCGTATGGGTAACGTTTATAGGGTGTTCAAATATAAATGATTCTTTGGATGTATTTTTAATGCTAGCGAATAAGTTTTGTACTTCCACAAGAGTGGGAGGAGTATTTAATTCTGGAATTTCTGAAAATACCTGCCAATGGTATGGGCTGGTAAATGTACTTTACCATTTTTCTGCTGTACTTCGATTGGTATTATAAAGATAAAATGGTATTTCCAGATTGCTTAAGGTCAGTGTACTATTTTGATAATTGATGTTTGGACGTAATTGTTTCAAATCCTTGGTTCTTATAAGTGCGTCGAATTTTTCATACTAGTCATAACTCATAAGTTTAATGGGGTTGAGTATACATTCCAATAAAGGGTTGTAATGATTATATTTTTTGTTTCTAGACACTTCTGCACTTTTAATATAAAAGGTTTTTCAAAAATGTAGGTACCCATCAGAAAAAGACAATGCAATTTTGAGATTAATTATAGAATAATTTGTGCCATTGTCGTTTAAAATTTTTAAGTCGTTTGTCAATATTATGAATGACAATTTGGGCATTGTTTAAGCCAACTTACGTTGGATCACAAAAAGCTGTCGAAAATTTTCATTTTCGCTTTCATAATTTTCTTCAAACTCAAACTTTATTAGTTGGTGTTTCTTTTGCTGCTGGTGTTGATTCAAATATGGTATCTCTTTCACAAATTGATGTATAATATTTTGCATTATTTGTAAAGCACGGCTGGGTTTTAATAATTTAAATGTTAATTTAATTTTGTTTACTTCTTCATTATGTGATAGTTGGATTGGGATTGGTAATGAAGAACGTATAACAGACAAAAGTAAAATATTTTGTTTAATTTTGTTACTACAACACTATAATGTGAACTTTACGAACTCTGATAAATTGTCTCTTTACAGCCAATTTAACAAGCAAATTATTGAAGGATCGAAAGTAGCAATATCTCTTGATATGAGACATTATATGGCTGCTGTTCCATTCTGTTTGCTGATTTGGGTTGTGTCCTTGTCGAATGATCTAAAAATTTCTCTACGGGAATTTTGCGTAGGGACGATACTCTGCCTTCGAATGCCGTATAATACTTTCATGCGTTAGCGGTGCTCATGAACAACGCCTTGTTTTGAAATTTGGCTTTTGTAAAAAGATTATTGAGTTATTGTTGGACTAGGTGCATTGTGTAGTCAAGCAATTGTTGCTCTTGGTGTTTTAAGCATTCTGAAGAAACTCTACATAGTTGGTGTTTTTTAATCACAACTTTTTGGAGTATTTCTGAGACCTGTTGAGGTCAGTCTTTTCATTTTGGCCCTTTTTTAATTCTTTTGGTGCTTGAGAGCACATTTGGACGATTTCTTCTTGATTTTTTTATGATGAAATACTTGGTCTGTACAAACTCGGTAAGGTTTTTCGTTTTGAGTACCTATTGAATATTTGCTCCTCCCTTTTGCCAATCCCATGATCTTACTTACTACTTTCGAGGAATTTTGGCCTTGGCATTCACCCTTATTGAAGTAGTTTGGTTTATGTTTTTTTTTTTGAGTGTTTAAAAGTTGCGCTATTTTGCAACCCTATTAGGTATTGATTTTCGCCATCTTGTTTTATTATTTAATTTTTTGATACATGAGTTATTTGGTTTAAATTTGTGACGATCAAAAAATAAAAAAAAAACATAAACAATTAATGACGGACAAACTTATTATTTTTCCTATTAAATTTCCTAAATTTGCTGTAATCTGCGATTTTGTATTATTTAATTTTTTTACATGTGACCTTTTGAAACTTTTGTTATTGTGTGTTATATTTTTTCAGCGTTTTTCGTTTAACATTTAAACTAAGACTGGTATTATTTTATGTTTCGGGTTCTTCCTTGTTGAGTTGGGGTAAAGAATTTGATTTCAGGCAGTATTTCTAAGTTATTTGAGCACTAAGCCTGTTTGGCTGACTGCATTGTATTATGTTATTTGGTTTGGTTTGAGGACCCTATGTATTTATGTATTTTTGTTTGAGCCAGTGTTTAACTCCTCAGTGTTTTGGAAACTCTGCGGGAAACTATTTGATATTTTGTGTATCTTGTTTACTTCTAATATACCTATTGTTTTATTTTCCTGTGTGTTTAGCTAGAGAACTTCGAGCTCTCTTTGGTCAGTTGAATTCAGGAACTTACCAGGTCTATTATCATAGAGCAACCTCTTGTATTTTTTGTTGTTTGCAAGTCAAATGCAAAACCAAAAAATCAGACAGTAAACAATTACATTCTCCTGTCAATTGAGTTCAACTTCCCAGCGTATCACTGCTATCATTCAGTAGTAATTTTGAACACTGGGTTAATGTGGTAATGACATAGGTCAGTGCAGAATTATTAGTGCATTGATCAATGCGTGAAGTTTCTTGCCATACTTTACCAGCTTGTACGCGTCCGTCTGCCGTTTATTTGTAGTTGTTCCTCCGTCGCATTTCGAATTCCGCATCATACTCTTATATCTCACAGACATGAATGTTGTTTCTTCCTTGGGCTTCTTCCCTCTATCTTCCCTATTAAAATTAATCTTAATATCCTGTACTTGTCTCCTCTCATAATATGCTCTAAATAGGAAACTTTTCGTTGTTTTATAGTGTGTAACAGTTTACGTTCAATGCCAGACTCTTTTTAACACTTCCTCGTTTGTCACATGGTGAGTCCATGAGATACGCACTAGTTTACGAATGGTCCACATTTTGGACGCTTCTATACTATTCATTGATTTTAATTTGAGTGACCATGTTTCAGCCCCGTATGTTATTATGGGCCATATAGGTGAATGTCACCTAATTGGACCATTTTTAAAGATAAGCTTCTCAGGAGAAAACGTACACCATCACAGTTAATTTGAAGACGGTGTCTGAAAATACGCTAACAGACACTGCTTCAAATACAACATCGACTCTCCAAAACGACTGCAAATAATTGATTTAAAACAAAATAAAAACGTTAACAAAATTCCAATTTAGGAAACTAGTATCCTTAATTGGACCACCGGTCCTTTAAATTAAACCAGCTAAAAAAACAATAGTAAAATAACTCAATTGAATTCTAAAAACTAAGAGATAATTTTTTTAAGAATAATGTGATTAATTAAAATATTATTCTGGAATAATTGCAACATTTTTTGATAAAGGAACCCAATAAAAATATAACATTAAGATAAGTATCATATAACAAAAAAGGTATTCAAAATGGAGCAATTGACACAAAAGATATCTTACTTCTTACATTTTGCACAATAAAATACCTTTTCTTTACCACTTACTTTAGCACATTTTGCATGTTGCCATGCTTTACATGACATACATCGAATCAATGGATCAACTTTGTCTTTGTCAGCAAATATCGCAAAACCAACTTTCGGTTGCACTTCCACCATTCGCAGATGACAAGTCCATTAAACCCTTCGTTGTTACTTTTTGTAACTTATTTAATTTAGATCCTGATGGTTTTGCCCTGATAGCTTCCAATTCATTCTTGTATGGCGAACTAGTCAATTCCACAGCTTCTTGGGTTCTACTTTTTTGTTCTTTGACGATCTTTATTTGTTTTCTTACTGGTAATGGAGAAATGTCTTGTACTGATACATTTAATGACGATGTTGAAGGNATATCTTACTTCTTACATTTTGCACAATAAAATACCTTTTCATTACCACTTACTTTAACACAACATACATCGAATCATTGGATCAACTTTGTCTTTACAGCAAATATCGAAAACCAACTTTCTGTTGCACTTCCACCTTTCGCAGATGACAAGGCCATTAAACCCTTCGTTGTTACTTTTTGTAACTTATTTAATTTAGATCCTGATGGCTTTGCCCTGATAGCTTCCAATTCATTCTTGTATGGCGAACTAGTCAATTCCACAGCTCCTTGGGTTCTACTTTTTTGTTCTTTGACGACCTTTATTTGTTTTCTTACTGGTAATGGAGAAGTGTCTTGTACTGATACATTTAATGACGAAGTTGAAGGTCTTTTTTCGATTTATTAAATTTATCAGAGGTTGGTCGTCATCCGATGAAGAAGAATCATTTACTCGAAGTTGTTGCTGCTCATCAGATTCTTGTTGCACATTTAATATGCGAGACGCAGCATAATCACTTTCGTTAAAACTGTTTCTATCAATAGGCCATATTCCAGTAACACGAAACGCATTGGTGGCATTGCGGACAGTTGCTGAATATCCGTAAGCGTCACCAATAAGAGCAGATACTTGAAACATGGACACTGTTCGGCCTACATTTGCTCTTAGCCATTTTTCAACAGCTTGGTCATAAAACGTTTGAAACGGTCTGAAAAAGCCAACGTCTAAAGGTTGAAGGCGGTGTGTTGTGTGACTAGGCAACTGTAACAACCGAATTCTATTCCTCCTAGCAAGTTCTAAAGCTTCAAGATTTTTGCTATGGGTCGAGTGCCCATCCAGTAATAACAAAATTGACCTTTCTTTGCATGGTCTAACGAAATCCACAAAATGCTGAAGCCATCTAACAAAAAGGCTGTCTGGAGGCGCCCCTCTCGCTAATTCATCTGCATACCTCTTTCTTTTAAAGATAATCATTGGGGGTACAAACTGCCCTCCAGCACTTGCACAACATACGACGGTCGTGTTGACGCCTCTTTCTCCGCCAACTTGACCTTTTCTCCGTAGAGCCACAGCTTTTTGGCATTTTCTCTGCACAGTTGAACATCCCGTTTCGTCTACATTAAAAATTTGTGCTGGGGTCAAATTTTCCTCAGCAGTAAAAAGAATGCATCGACTCTTGCTTGACTAAAACCTTTTGCCCTGTATAGTGACGTTGATTCTGGCTGACGAAGAGTCAACTCCTTGTGCCTAGACATAAAGTTGTAGTACCATTTTTTACCGGCCATTTGCTTTTGTTGATTAAAATTATTTTTAATATTATTTCGCGCTGCCAATTAAAAGGCCAGCTTACGAACAACTCTGATCGTCATTCCAAACATATTTTCTTCTAATGTTAAAAGGTGTTGAACTATCTTACGCTCAATATTTTCCGATAATATAGTAAATGTTCCCATTTTTTTATCTTCTTCATTAGCTCGCTTATTTTTATTTTGCAAATGTCGTTTTAAAGTCGCTTTTGGAGTTCCGAACTGCCGAGAACATTCATTGAGACCATAATCGCCTCTTCGAAATGTTTCAAGAGCATTTACCAATGACTCCGTGTCCCACTTTCCGTATTTTCCACGTATGGGCAGGCATCCTGTAAATAATATAATTCAAAATTCTCAACTCAACCTTCGTACGTTGCCCAAATTTAACCGGTCCAATTTAGGTACCGGCCGAGGGTCCAATATATGATGCCACTATAACACGTGAAATAAACACGCGTAGCCAGCAGAAGGTCGCAACGGAAATTGGTTAGTTAGGTTAGTTCACCAAAATGTTGTATATATTGTAGAATATCACTGTACCTATACATGTAGCAACAAATACATACCTGCGAGATGTTTAAGCCTTTGGCAAGTTGGCGAAAAATAACACCAAGCCACTTGTTTTTTAATAAATATGCGTATTTCTATTATTTCCTTACTAAGAAGCGCGCGTGTTGGTACTATGCGACGGTAGGTCATCCTAAAACGACATGAAGGCGATAGGTGGTAGTTACGTATTGAAAATTGAATTGGTCCAATTGAGGAATCGGTCCAATATAGGCGACTTTCCCCTATAACATTTTACCATGCTTAATCTCAGAGGAATCTCCCTCCAATATATGCATTTTTGGAATCCAATTAAGGGTGATCTCGCCATCGTTCATATTTTTGTATCTACATCACTATCCAGTTTGTCATTTGTAGTGATGGAAGGTATTTCAATTTGTCAACCATTTCCAAAGGTTTATTATCTACAAACATTGGTATCTTATTATGTTTATGTCTACTAATAACCATAAACTTTTTCTTATCAATATTTATTTTTAAGCTAAACATTTTTTCTGTCGATATTATTAAGGAGTTTGCTGTTAATTCTCTAGCTTATCTGAGAGTATGGCAGTGTCATTAGGATATCGTATGTTGCTTACGGGTGTCCCGTCTATTTTTATTTATTTTGCTTGGTTTTGCTTCGATATTTGGAATATCTCTTTTACATAAAAATTGAGAGAGGAGATAGACACAGTTCCGACGTACACCTCTTGTTATTTTCGTCTCTTGAGTTGACAGCTGGTTGATGATTCGAAGATTAACCGTTTGATTCCAATATAGATTTGTGGCACAAATTACTTCAGACTGCCGAAAATATTAATTAAAGTAAAATTTATTTATCAAAAAACAAGGAAAAACAATATACAGGAACTATTTTACAAAGCCAAACTAAAACTTATTGTGAAATGGAAGATGCCTCAGTACAAGGTGACACGACGTGCGAAATACCTAGAACAAAATATAGGGTTGTTCGGAAAGTCATTTCGTTTTTTTTTTGTGGAAATGAAAGACAGTTTTCGTATAATAAACAAATATTTTATTAAATTATATATTGACCGTTCTGGTCCAACACCTTTTGCCATCTTTCTGGTAGTAGCATAATTCCACGCTCATAAAATTTTTGGTCTTTGCTGGCAAAAAACTGATCGAGGAGGTTTTTGACCTCCTCATTTGAGGTGAAGGTTTTACCGTCTAAAAAATTTTGGAGTGACCGGAACAAATAATAATCCGATGGTGCCAGGTCTGGAGAATATGGTGGGTGTAGCATTGTATCCCATTCAAGCTGTAAAAGCTTTTGGCGAGTGACCAAACTTGTGTGAGGTCTCGCGTTGTCTTGGTGAAACACTACACCTTTCCTGTTGATTAGTTCTGACCTTTTCTGTTGAAGTGCATCATTCAGTTTGTCCAGCTGATGACAGTAGACTTCCGAATTAATCGTTGTGTTATCCGGTAAAAGCTCAAAAAAAACGATTCCTTTAAAATCCCACCAAACAGACAGCATCACCTTTTTTTGGTGAATATCGGCTTTGGAAATGGTTTGAGCCGGTTCATCTTTTTTGCTCCATGACCTCTTGCGTTTGACGTTGTTGTATACAACCCATTTTTCGTCCCCAGTGATGATGCGCTTCAAAAACGGATCATTTTCGTGACGTTTGAGAAGCGAATCGCAGACGTCAATGCGGCGACACAGATTTCTCTCTGTGAGAACATGGGGAACCCATACATCGAGCTTCGAGGATAATCCCAGGCCTTTCAAGTGGTCATAAACTGTTGAATTTGATAAATTTAACCTCAATCCGATCTCACGTGTTGTTATTCGCCGGTTCACATCAACTAATGCCTTTATCGCGTCTTTATCAGCTTCAACCGGCCTTCCCGAACGTGGTGCATCTTCGACATCAAAATTGCCGGATCGAAATTTAGCGAACCAGTTCTGGCACTGGCGTACTGTCAACACACCTTCTCCATACACATCAGTCAATTTCTTTCTGGCTTGAACAGCATTTTTACCCTTTCTGTAGTAAAACAGTAAGATATGTCGAAAATGCTGCTTATCGCTCTCCATATTTAAAAGGGCACCAACCAAAAACTACTGCGTAGAATTAATTGGAATTTTTCACACACAAGCCTTGCTATATGAGCTCTCAAAGCATATAAAAATTATACGGCTTAAATGTGAAGTTGGGTGCAAAAGAATACAATAAAATCCTCTGTCGGGAAAAAACGAAATGACTTTCCGAACAACCCAATAAAAGTATGAGCGACCAGTTCGCCTAAATGCCATTTGTCTTATATACTTTCATTAATGTAAGCTTCTCTGTTTAAAACTACAATTTACGGAGCATATCCTGTCTGTCACCCACGATTGCTAAATAACAACAAAAAGCTACCTTGCGGTGCAACGGGGTCAATGGTAAAAATAAAGTAACGGGTGAAAGGAATTTAACACGCTGTGTGGCTCAAACACTCCACAACAGCACCCTGTACGGCTCAAGCACTCCGTTAGGTAATTAATAATTAAATGATTGTAACACTGTGTGGCTCAAACACTCCACAACAGCATCCTGTACGGCTCAAGCACTCCGTCAGGTAATTAATAATTAAAGGATTTTCGCTAACGGCTCAAACACTCCGTAATAGCGTCATTTCTTAATGAGAGTTGCACGGCTCAGCTACTTGGATTCTAATCTCTTCAGTGAAATAAGGCAAAAATGCCAAAACAATAAAAATGTAAATGGAAATGCTCTGTGAGTAAACTCACCGGTAATTGTTGATTATTTCCACAACTACGATATAACAATTCGGCACAATTCAGTCCTTCCTTTTTAAAATCACATGCACGAAACACCACACACACACTAAAAATGATTAGATCTTAGCTAAGCTTACTGGCTTCAAGCGTTTGTTTACAAAATGTATGCTCGCAGGTACTATTCCCTGGCTTATCTCATGCATTTCATTTTCGACTGCTCTTAACTTAATGCGTCTGGTGTCGCTGTTGTGATAGCGAACCAATAAATTAGTCTAAGGGACAAACTAAATTCCAAGAAGTAAACTTACTTCTTACACGTATTTGCTTAAATTTTTATGTATTACGAATATTTTGTTTTATTGTAAATGTATCGATGCAGTAAATAAAATTTTAAACATTACATTCAATTCTGTTGCAAGTTACTATACCTATATTATTCCAATAGTAATATATTTTATTTATTTTGTTTTAGGTAAGTACCTAACAACAATGTCTACACAAATATTTATGTATTACGAGTATTTACTTTAGTTTTAACCACTTGTTACGAAATCTGATGAGATTAGAAACACTTGTATTTGTATGATCGCTTACGGGTTTTAGCGCGCCAAGGAGTAAAAATGGCGGGCGCCGTTCAGATTGCGGTGCTCTGTAAATACACTGGCTCTGTAGCATGTGACGGTATAGGTATTAATAAGACTTGGCAAGCGCCAGGCGGCGTGCAAGTCGGCGTCCAAAAAGCCGACGTTATAACCAAAAATAATTTAGTTAGAAGAAGCTTACCTATCGCCAAAGCGGTGGCTGTATAATGTATTTGTTGTAGTTCGGTTGTTTGAAATAAAAGTATTGTTTAACCATAGGTTAACTGAGTTATAATATTATTCCTAGAAGATCTAATAAAAATATAAAAATAGTTATTAAAACTACAAGCATTCCAGTCGGGCATCTATTACCCTATGTATATCTATTATCTATGCTATTCATAAAATATAAAAACCATTGATACTTTAACATTTATATATAGACATATATTAATGGACGTGCCTTAGCCGTAAGTCGTAATAATTTCTTGGCTCGAAAAGTGAGGGAGATGGCGTATGGTTTCGGACTAGTGCTATCTCTTTCACGACACGCTTACGCACTATCGTGAGAGAGATGGATATTGTCTGAAACTTCGTTCCATCTCTTTCTTTTGTTGTACCACAATTCTGACCGCTAAGGCATGTCTATTAGGATAAAATATCTCAAGAAATAAGAATNGAAGTCTTTCCGTTGTACATAACATTTTTGAGTCATTAACTGCATACGGTATATGACTTCTCTGGTGTCCACTGCGTCTTTAAAACCAAATTGGGGTTTACTGCTGAATTCTTCACACTTTTTGTATATTTTTGAATAAAAAATTTTTAGGAATATAAAAGTATATCATTAAATTTACGAGCCGGTAGTTTTCACAATTGTAGCTGTTGTTTTTTTTTGTAGAGCTATAGAAGTAGATTTAAGCTGTTAGACATCCGATCTTGAGAACTACAAAATAAAATAAAAACATATCCATCAAACTGGACTTTGAGTCTTATTCTAATCTTTTAATTTATGAAATTTATAAAAACAAGCCTGAAGGTTATACAATAAAAAGCATTGTACTTTTCACATATTAATTTGGTTTTGTTCTTACACTGTTGATATTTGCTCCTGACAGCATTTTTAAGTCGCCCTTTAAAATAGGTACATGTTGCCTGTTTCTGGTATTTGCATTGATATTAGTTGGCACTTGTGGTGATGAGCAGCTTGGACAAGAAACAACGTATCGCGTTAGTTTACTTCGAGATAAACAGAATTTAGCGTTGCTTCATTTTAATCTTCATCATCTACTGCCCCAATAGTCATTCAGACAATTTAAGTTTAAAATCAAAGAGCTTTATATTTTTTCTTCTCCATACAGAGTCCTAGAATTTGCACTTAATAAATCTATAAAATAAAAGAATTTTCTTTACGGTCCACTTATTTGTTCTGTCGTTTATCTGGTAATCATGCGATCGACAAGATTAACTCCGCCCATGAATTCGTGTTTTTGGTAATCATGTTCGGTCTTCTGAATAAATCTTTATGCTGTTTGGACTACCTGTTATTTTCTCCCATAGGATGCTCTTGTAGATTAGTAGAGGCAAGTAATACTGACTAAATCGTACCGCTCCGATCAGATCCAACACTTTGTTCGGTAGCACCTCTTTCTAGTCTTTTCAGAACATTTTCACTTGTTAGATCATGGGATTCTCGATTTCATCTTTCTCTTCCGATATTAATATAGGAGATCTTGAAGAATTGCTGAAGTTAATTAGATTTGGTATTGCTGGTGGGTTATTCCAGTATATGGTTTTAATATACCATATGTTTCCCAAGTCATGTGAATTTCATTTTTTGTCTGTCAATATTTTGTTTTGTCTAATCGAGGCCATGTTTTATTTCTGAAACGTCCTATAATCTGATTGAATTTCTTATGGAAATCTAATGAGACTTGTTTTCATGTAACCTTTCTGCCTCATGCCATTGTTCTTCTACCCACTTTTTTTGCTTGTCTTCTTTTAATGCGTAAATTTTTGCGTATTATGTTATATTGGACTGTATTATTTTTTAGTTTAGCTGTTTTGTCTGTTGTGGGAGCATATACTTGGATGATGTAGATATTAAGTGGTTTATTTCCCAATTGTATTACTTTGATTCTTTCCAAGCATGTTATGATTTGTTTCTTATTAATAATCCGAAAGTGTCAATATCACCATTATCCAATTTTCCTGGTGTATATAGAGTGCAAATACTCCATCTAAGGATTTTGCTGTCAAGTGGGGGGATTCTTCGCACCTTGTGGTGATTTAACATTTACTCGGGATCGAAGCTTTTTTTAGAAATTCGGTGTCATTGTCTACATATAATTCTTTAGGTATTTGATAGTGATTAACATGAATTTTCAATGTATTAACTATGGTATTGACTAATGACTAACAAAGTCAAAGAAATCCTATCAAATGGTTTTAATGGTGAATCACTAATATTTAAAGGATACTGATTATTTTTCCTGTTTATTTTAGAAGATTGGCAGAAATTTTGTTATATCGGAACCCATGTTTTTTTCAGTGAAATAAACGCCTAGCCTTATTGTACGTTTTGAAAATTATCGAATTCTGTGTGGATGGTTCTTATAATATCATCAATTTCTTTTTCATCTATATACTTTACTATGTTAAGGCAAACAGAAGGCTAACATTTTCGATATTACCGTATTGGGATGTTTATATAATAATGAGATTTCTCTAATTCTGGATTCATAATTGATACGAATAAATCGCTTTTATTGACTAATGTTACTGTCTGGTCAATTTCGTTATTGAAAATGTTTTTATTTACTAGTGCACTGAAGTCAACTGAAAAGTTATTTTGTAGAAAGTTAAAGTATCTAAAAGGTATATTTTCTTGCGAAATATAGAATATCTTTGTTTTTGAAGAAAAATAATTGGTCATTTAAGTAATTTAATTTGTCAGTGTTCACTGTGACGTCGGTTTCTATAAAATTCTCATACATTCTAGTTTTAACCGCATTGATTTTGATGCGAGAGTGGGCATCCCCTACCTTATTAGTTTTGCCCGGAATATACTTTATCTCGAAATCAAATTCGATAAGCGTTATGCTCCACCTGGCAAGTTTGGGAGTTGGGGGTCCTTCAAATTCATCAACCAGACAAGTGGTCTATAATCTCTGTTTATGAAAACATCCTTGTGAAGCACCTAGGGAGTGTATCCAGTTGACCCATGAAGGGTTGCATTTAGATCACTTTAGGTTTGGTAAGACAGAAGTCCATGCTTTGGTGTTGTCATTTATCAGTGTTGCACGTAGTAGATTAAAGATAGTCGCATTATGCGCTCCACTTGTCCTTGCCACACGGCATATCAGTTGCAATTAAGTGCAGATCCATTTTTTGTTCATCAAAGAAATTACTAAATATTTTTTTCTAGTTCTCGGAAAACTTAAAATGAGGCCTGAATAGAATATTTTGTGGTTTTATTTGGTATCGGTTTCAGTTTGCAGTATTTAAAAAAAGCGTTGACGATGATCAATGTCAAAATTATTGTACATATTTTGACAATTTTAATTTAAAATGAACGAATACAAAACAGTAACTAATATAGAAGTAACAAAAACACATTTGGTTAATTTTTTAAGTACATATATCTAAATGTTCTATTATACTGGCACAGCGGAAGAAAATTTGTACAATATTCGCTCTCCTTTCATCGTCATCTCCGGAAGAATCCCCAAAATCTGGTCTTACGTAATGTAGCTAACATCGCTAAGAATTTGGCTACGTAACAGTAGATTTCGGAAATATTTCTGTATAAGTACAATAACGATAAACCTTACACTAAAAGTATAATAAAATATTAAAATGTTTATGGCATTCCTCTGTCGGCATTTCACAAAATAAGGTTCGTGTTCCTTAACATGGCCGGCCACCTTGAAAGGATAACTTTCAATATTGTCTCACGCACATTTAATTAATTAGTAAAACACTCACGTTAGTAACTGGTAGTTTAATCACACCGTTTAGTGCTTTAATTTTTACCACTCTGATTACTCCCTCTTTACCAGGATGAAGCTCCATAACTCGTCCTAGACGCCAGTTTATCGAGGGCACTTTATCGACCTTAATTATAATCAGATCTCTAACCTTTAGTGATATCCCAGAATTTCCTCCCCATTTTGTCCGAATTTGAAGGCTGTTGATGTATTCCTGGCTTCACCTTTTCCAGAAGTGGTGAACGACCCTTTGTTGGTGTTGATATTTATTGAGTCTATTATCGGGTACATTTCATAGGTCTGAGTCCGGTGATGATGATAATTTTCTTCCGACTAGGAAGTGCGATGGGGTTATAAGTTCCATATCGTTTAGGTCAGATGAAAGAGGACTTAAAAGTCGGGAATTAAGGACTAGATTTACGTTTCCTGCTACTCGTTTTAAGTGGCTGTCTACTGATTGTACTCCTGCCTCCCAGAGGCCACCAAAATGGGGTGAGTTAGGAGGTATGAAATGCCAAGTGATTTGGTTTTCAGTCGCACAATTAATAAGTTTATCCTGGTTTGTTTCATTGTCTAAACAATTGTAAAGCGCAGACATTTCTGAGTAAGCACCTTTAAAGGAGGTGCCATTATCAGAATAAATGTCCCCTGCGACCTATGAACCGCCTTAAAACAGCAATATAAGCTTCTGAACTTAAGCTTGTTACCAAATCTAAATGTATAGCTTTAGTGGAAAAACAAATGAAGATACAAATATAAGCCTTAAGTAACTTTGAACCTCTACCCTTTTTTGATTTAATAAAGATCAGACCAGCATAGTCCATACCACAATTGTAAAATGGTGGTAAAGGACTTATTCGCTCTTTAGGCAAATCGCCCATTATGTGTTTTGTAAGTTTGGGTTTCACACGAAAACAAGTAACACACTCAAAGATCGTTTTTCGTGCCATATTCCTTCCTGAAATTGACCAGTACTTGTCACAGTGATGATAACAATAGATTTGCACCATAGGGCAATATTTTAATGTGTTCGTGTTTGAATATTACTTCTGTGGGGGGGTGAGTTAAAGGCAAAATAATTTGATGTTTCTTTTGAAGACTATAATATGAATTTCGTATTCTATCACCAACACGAATGATACCGTCATTATCAATAGACGGATTTAATTGAAATAAGGAACTTTTACTACTAATTGGATTGTTCTTACGAAAATCATTAACTTCACGCGCATATGAACTACTTTGAACTAATTTAAGTAACAGAGTCATCCTTCTTTCAAGTTCTCTAATTGATAAATGACCAGTTTCTCTGTTTAACTTTTTTGTATTGTTTGCAAACCGTAAACAATATGCTGCAATGAACAGTAATTTATTCAGTGATGAATACTTATAAAATATATTTGGAATAGGTTGCTTTGCAACAGTGGTTGCTGTTTTGCGGGATTCTAAATTTATGTTGTCAACTTTATTTGCAGCAGGCCAGTTATATTATTTTTTAATAAGCCAATGTGGGTCATGCCACCAGGGATTAGAATTTTTGAGCTGAGTAGTTCAACGCCGCGAGAAACTAAATCGGCGAGGTTGTTGTGAGTTGGGTCTCCAACTTATAATTTCCGTAAGATTTTGTATTTCGGATATTCGATTGGCAACAAAATGTTCCATTTATTAGTCGATGAATTGATTCAATTTAGAACAATGGTCAAGTCGGTCCAATATACTGTAATGTTCGTGGGCTTAACAAAATTAATTTTTAAGACTGCTAACGACAAAACTATTTACACTAATTATTAAGGAACTTAAAACACTATTAAGTTATTATTAAACTTAGGTGATGAATTATTCTATTTATTTACACTACTGTTGATATATTACTACTCACTGCGTTTATTTCACTGCTATCACTGTCAATTTATTTCTCGATTCACTTCTGCAACGGTCAACCAAAATGTCTATTCCAGTACGGCGGAACAGGACTTCGATCATGTTCCGTACGATCCTCCAATGTAAGTGTTGTGCAGTCCACAACAAAGCTTCGCAATCGCCAGCTTCTGTAGCTTATTCTCCAGAAGATGTCCGCGGAGGTACATTACTGCGTCCCAAAGGTCTCTATAAGTTGGGTTATCAGAGAATCTTCCTTTAGTTACTAGGTAATAGATATTGCGTCGTCCGTCAGGCAGGCACAACAGTCTTCTTCCTTTCTATACTTGGGTCCTCAAGATGTTCCAAACCGCCAAATCTGCGTTTGAATTCGGACGCGATACCACGGCTCATTCTGAGATCCTTTGAAACGCAATGGGCCAGAGAATATTCCCTAGATATAACAAAGAGGTCTCGTCGGATTTCTTGCGTCACTCCAAATCTCCTGTTAACATGGGGGCTTTCCTTCATGTACTCTTCGAATGTGGGCTCAGAAGGAATAGTTCTTAATAATCTGGCCCGCGCCTTCTCTTCATTTGCACCGGCAAATGGAGCCAAGCGATTAAAATGGACTACCTTCGACTTCCCATTTGGAGTTTTCTTAATTCGGTAGATCACGTCGTTAATCCTCCTCTTCACTCTCTCATAGGGTCCTTCCCAATTCTGTTGGAACTTAGGTGATAGTCCACGGCGACGATGAGGATTATACAACCAAACAAGATCTCCAGTTTGGTAACCACCTGCTGTAGCCTTGATATCGTAGTTTTCTTTAATGCTGTCACTAGCAATCTGAGCATGTAGACGAACCGACCCGTGGATATCGTTAAGTTTTCTTCGGAGGTTGGTAACATAATCTTCTCCAGCCAAGTCATCTCCTGGTTTACAGCCGAATTTGAGGTCACAAGGTACTCGTAACTCCCTTCCAAAAAGGACACTGGTAGGTGTTTGGCCAGTCGTTTCCTGGACAGATGAACGGTATGCCACTAAAAATAAAGGCAAATAGCGGTCTCAGTCCCTTTGGTGACCAGACAGTACCTTGGAGAGATATTTAATTAAGGTCCGGTTCATTCGCTCAACCATGCCGTATGATTGTGGATGGAGTGGAGTAGTTCGAGTTTCCTTTATTCCTAGGAGCTTGCATATTCCACAGAATATAGCCGATTCGAAATTCCTCCCTTAGTCTGAGTGCAACTCCAAGGGCACTCCAAAACGACTGATTAACTCTTTCACCAGCTCCTCAACTATGGTTTCCGACTCCTGGTTCGGAAGGCATAGGCTTTAACCAACTTGGTAAAATAGTCCATAACGACCACGATGTACTTGTTACCTTTCTCGGACTCTGGGAATGGACCCGCCACATCGATTGCGATTCGTTCGAAGGGGCCACCGACATTGTATTGGCGCCCTTGGCCTTTTCTGTGATCTATTACTGCAGAGGTGGTACACTTCTTACACCAATTCTTGACATCTTCCTTACAGTTCACGCAATAAAATCGCTCTCGAACTTTCCCAAGGGTCTTATTCACTCCAAAATGGCCACCAGATGATCTATCATGAAGATACTGCAACACTTCTCTATTTTATTTACACTACTGTTGATATATCACTATTCACTGCTTTATTTATTTCACTGCTATCAGTGTCAATTTATTTCTCGATTCACTTCTGCAACGGCCAATTTATTTCTACTCTCGGCGATCGTTTCTTCCTTTAAATACTCTTGTTTCCTTTCGGGAGCCTTCTCGGAACGTCCGGAAATGTTTCTTTTTCTTTGAACTGTTGAACTGCTTTTCCATAACGCAGGTACAACACACACGTTTACAAATACGGCGCACATGAAGAAAGGCGCCCGCGGCTAGTCGGTGAATCGATAAGCTGCTCACACACGTATGCCCAATCGTACACAAACACGCTCGTGCTCGCTATAATACACATTTACCAAACTTTATATTCATAGATTTTATGACCTTATTGCAAAGGCTAGGAGTAAAAATATTATTGTTAGAGGTACTGGGAATATAGACACATGCCCCGTAAGCTCGCTCCGACGCTTCTGAATACTCGTGAAATTCGACTTCCATAGTATCTTTGCAAATAATATGTCTAGGAATAGTTAACGCTGTAAGAGAATTTATTTGTTTTAAATATGTTTCCTATTCAGTATAAAGATCGAGCGGAACTGACCTACCCACGGCAATTTATATTGTCATAATTTTTGCATGATTAGCTTTGCGGTTATTACGATTAGTGACAATAAACCTATCGTATCATATGTTTGGGCAATTTTTGAGAGGATTGTTCTCTTTGTAACAGGGACTGGTTTAAATAAATCACAAAATTTATATTGAAAAGCATCAGTTTTTGGAGTCCAAAATATACTTAAGGTCTTTGTTTCGAAATGTTTTGAAATATTTACGATTGATTGATGCAAATCTTTATCTACAACTGTATTGTTTATAATAAATTGACTGTTTGAAGCCTATTTACGTAATTGAAATGCAGAATGCAATATTTTAACTATACCATTTGAACTTGAATTGCTGCTTCGATAGAATCAAACCCGGTTAAGAGGTCGACAATATAAAAGTCCAGCTCTATAATTTTTGAAGCTACCGGGTAGATATCATGATATTCTAAAGCCAATGGCTTTATACACCTAATTGCTAAAAATGGTGTCGCCGCCATACCATATGTTACGGTATTTAAACGGTAGCATTGTAATGCTTGATCTGAATTTTCTCGCCAAAATTTTACACTTGTCGGTTTGTAATTGTAGATTATGTTCCTCTAATCTTCTAAAGCCGTCTGTTAATTTGTTGTTATGATCCTGAAGTGAATGTCAATACACCACTATATCATATAGATATACAAAACACTTTATCCTTTGAAGTCCGGTTAACACGTCAGCCTCTGGAACGTTGCCGGGGCATTTTTTAGACCGAATGGCATCCTATTATATTGGTAAAGGAATACTAAAGGCGGTTTAAGGTTTATATTTTTCTGCCATTTTTATCTGAAGAAAGCCTGAGGCTAGATTGAGGGTTCTGAAATACTTGGATTGTCCCAGTTGATCTAGATGACCATGGCGATGTCGATGGTTCGATGATCTTTGATCTTTTCCAACATTTTATTGATTTGTTTATTAACCTCTTCCTCATGTACCTTCGGGTACCTATATGTTTTAGTAAAGAGAGCTGATCTCCAGGGAGATGGAAGATGTGGTGAAAGCTGTGGTATATTTTCTTTATCGACGACTTTTCTTCTGTATTAAGATCTTCGAGACGTAAGTTTTTGTTAAGGATCTTGAGCCTGTTTTCGGCATTGGAATGTTTTATTTTGATTGCCTAATTTCGATGTTGCTAGATTTCTTCCAGTTGTGTTGAGGGTTAAGAAATGGTGATCTCGGAGATGCTGGTGTTAATCACCGTACAGAGAACATTATCCTTGTCGTCGACAGTGACCAAGGCGATTGGTAATAAGACATGTTCAGTAAGCTGGGAAGCCTGAATCATGCCTTCTCTTACCTTGTTGGTTTTGTTGATTTGTACGATTGTTTCGCTTCTTGGGGCCAATGTAATGGAAGGTTTAGGTTGACGTGTTTCCTTTTGTTCTTTGAAGTAGAGCTCGTTTCCTTGGATTGTGACACATTGGTCCTTGTAGTTTATTTCGGTTTGTTGGAAATCATTTCCTAATATTCCGTCAAACGGTGTCGATATTTTCGCGGCGTTAATTGCATGTATTTTAGGTTTAAGCTTAAGACTATTTAATGAGAAATCGAGATAAGTAGATCCTAATGTTGTTATAGGACTATTTGTATTAATACCGCTTATGATAATTATACCATTCTATTCGATTTACGGATTACTGTTTTAATTAGTTAGTTTTAGATGTTTAGAAAATATAACATACAGTCGTTAAGATTGACCAAACAACTTATTTATTTATTACTATAACAACTACCAAATAGAATATTATATACCAGGGTTATACCAGGTGTAACTTTATTTTGGGTGCTTGTCGACATTGGAGTCGGTTTTGGTAGTTGATGTGACGAAATACTTGTTCATTAGTAGGAAAATGTTGTTTTATTGGCATACTTTGGACTTTTATAGGTTCTCTTGGAGAAGGTATAGTGGGCGTAGTAAAAGGATTATAATTAGATCTTTATTGCGAGACAGACAGACGGCTGATTGAAAAGAGGTCCAGTAAATCGAGTGGGTGCAGGTATAAGCATTTTGGGATTAGTTTTTACGTCCTTTTGATGAGTTTTGTAATCCAAAAATCGTGGCATATATAGATCATTGTCGAGAGTGCGACATTCTTCAATTGCATCTTTGAGTGTTTTACTTCTAATATGCCTTAAGTGTGAGCGATAAGGCTCTCTAATTCCGGCTTTAAATACCATGAAGTTCTCTTCGTGCTTTTGTGATTTTGTTAGTAAATTGTGTTTATCATTTAAGTGAACAAAGTCTTAACAGGTTGGCTAGTTTTTCCTCGAATTGATCGTAATATTCGGAATAACGCTAATTACGTTCTTGATTAATTGATTTATTTGATTGATTGATCTAATTATAAAATTATTTTAGAACGGGTGTCACCATCTTTTACTAGCAAAAGCTTCTTCAAAGTGTGGCAATTGTTAACAATCTTCGTACTAATATATCGAGCAGCTTTGCCAATAATGCGAGTCACAATTAGATAGAGTAATGCTACATTCTTGGTAGATAGAATGTTATCGCCATGAATAGAACAGTAGTGGTCTGTCTTGTTTAAAAAATTTGAAAGTTCGTGAGGTTTACCAGAAAATTCGATGTCAGAATCAGATTCGGAAGGAGACGTTTACAGTTTGGTTGCATACAAGCAAAATATAAAAGAATAATGAAAAGGTACTCCCAAGCTTTCCACCGGAAGTTCCTGAAGATGTTCTTTTCTACTATAAGTCTTCTGAAGATGGTATTTTTTTAACAGGGATTTCGAATTGGTAAAGTCGAAACTGAACTTTTGCGACGTTTTTAGCACTTTTTCGCTATGAAAGGACCTACTAAAAAAACGCCGTTACCGATTCTGCTCGCAGAGCCAATTATTTTTGTTTAAAGTTAAAATCCGTTTTTTAAAAACAGTAAAACTTTACTTAAATAAAATTTCAAAATTGACTTACAAATGAGATGTCTCGAGGACCAATATCCTTGTATAAGTGAAGAAACTTATAATACCGTCTGTTGCTGACATTTTAAAAATGCGAAGCAGTGCATAAGTCGTACAATAGTTTCTTTGTATTGAAATAACAGGCAATATATACCTCCCATTGCGTTAAGCTGAAGACGTCTCGCCAATGTTTCCAGGTAGAGTGGGATGTTACTTTAAGACATCGTACTCATTCAAGTTCGTTTCTTGCCTCAATTGCATCTACACTGAAAAAATTATTTTGTGCTCGTTATCATTGATGAGCTGTGCTCGTTATCATTGATGAGCTTATATAATTTAATAAAGTAGTTGTTTGCACCAACGAAATTAAACCCGTTGTCTGAATAAAAATTTTTAGGCTTTCCTCGTCGAGAACAGAACCTTTTCAAAGCGTTTAAAAATCCGATATGAACTGCTTTTGTAGAAAAGTACATAAACATACATGTACATGTATGTTTTTATCATTTTACTTCTTCTTAAAGTCCCTTCTTTTACGAAAATAGGTCTCGCGTAGACAACACCACAATTAGTAAAAGGTCGACTAACACTAGGTATTATAAATATTATGAATTTAATATATTTGGGTCTCATGAAAGTGACTAATAGTAAGTTACTCTCAACGTGTCTATCAAGAAGTTAAAAAGTTAAGAAAGGTAAATCAAACTTAAATTTTTGTAAAGTAGTTTTGAAGTTAACAACTTATCCCTCTCAACAACAAGGTTGACTGTAATACCTGGGACAAACCCTGATCTACGCTTCTAAGAATTTGGCTACGTAACATTTGATTTTGGAAATATTTCTGTATAAGCACAATAACAATAAATCTCACACTAAAAATATAATTGGGATTTGACATAAAACGATACGGCACCTGGTGGCAGAAATTTTAACTTCCCAAGCATTGCATTGTAATAAACAGCTATTGTGTACTGTGTTATTTTGCAAATTGTGATTATTAATGTTTTATATAATATGGAACTAGTCAAATTTCCATTTCGTGCAAAATCAAAGTGCAGAACCGTTTGTGCTGTAAAAGGTTGTACAAGTCGATTAGATAAGGATATTATATTTCATAGTTTTCCTACGGTGCAACGGGTCGTAATTATCACAAATGTATTTGGTAATCTTGAGAAAATCGATCAAATTAAAGCTTGGAAAAGAGCTGTAAAAATTAAAAATGTCAGTTCATGTACAAGAGTTTGCTCACTTCATTTTAATAAAGATGACTACATTTTTCCGGGTAAGTAATGTTAAAGCTTTTCTAATAATAAGCCGTTTTAGTGAAATACAATGTGAATTTATTAATTAAACAAAACAAGTTAAAATACACTTGAACAGGAACAACAATGGAGTAAAGTCTTTGGGAGGTGCAAACCAATTTGTGTGAATTCGCAAGTCACGTGAACTGACCGTTAAGAAAAACGTTCTAGAAAAAATTCCCAGTCAGTCGGCCGGATATTGGTTTATAAACAAATAACAAACAGAACATGTTAAAGTTTTATCTTGAATAAGCCTTTTGTTCTAACAATATCACTGAGAGAAAAATTATCATGCTGTCTAAAAATCCTGGGTATCTCCCGTACTAGCACGGGTAAAAATTCCTTTGCTTTATAGTAAAATTTATAAGATTCTATTACAAAATTTATTGGACTAATAATGTTAAATTTTGTCTATACGTGGTCTGTTCAAAAAGTATTGCGAATTTTGAATTTCCGCGGGTTAGGATTCAAAGAAACGTTGACACAAGTGTATAATATCTGGTGGGGATTACTTTNTAACGCCATCAATGCGAGATGTTGAAGTGCAAGTATCAAGCGGTATCACTTGTTTTATCAACATTTTTTCCACATTTTATTATGTGGCCAGCTTTCAAAAGTTTTTCGGCTTCCACAACACTTCTTGAGCTTGCATTTGCATTAGCCCAATCAAAAATTGTTTTTAAATTTATCATTAGAAAAATTAAAAATCACAATATGCAATGCTTTCTACAATACTGATGCAATGTATGGACAGCCATCTTCATTAGGCCCCGCCCACATGTCACATCCCAATACAATATCAAACTGTTTATGGCATAAAATTCCTCTGTCGGCATTTCACAAAAAAAGGTTCGTGTTTCTTAACAGGGCTTTTCCTTTATTTCCAATGGCCCTAATTCTACTTGAGTTAGAGTTGAATTCTGACTCGTCAGAACTAAAAATATAATACAATATCAAACTGTTTATGGCATAAAATTCCTCTGTCGGCATTTCATAAAATAAGGTTCTTGTTTGTCAACAGGGCTTTTCCTTTATTTCCAAAGGCCCTAATTGTACTTGAGTTAGAGTTGAATTCTGACTCGTCAGAACTAAAAATATAATACAATATCAATCTGTTTATGGCATAAAATTCCTCTGTCGGCATTTCACAAAATAAGGTTCTGACTCGTCAGAATTAAATATAAAACTCATTAGCCAAATCATTTTCATTTACGACCTTTTTTAGATCCCTATAAAATTCATGTTACTTCTGGCTTTCTTGCATCCCTTCGTAATTTTTGGAGGTGTTTAGGCTTTTTTACAGAAGGAAAGAAATTTTTTATTTTTATTCCACATTCTGGCAATTGAATTATGTTTTAGTCCTTGTTGGCTATGAGCCTCTTTTACCTCCTCTGTGCTCATTTCTTCATTAAGTTGGTACGTGAAATACTCCATATTAGCTGCTTGAAGCATTTTCACAATCTTTCTGTAATCGTCTGATCTCAGTGAATACTTTGAGCCTCTCTTTCGTATATTTGTGAGGTAGTCTCGTCTTAATATTATTTCTGTCTAATATTTCATTTATAAGACTGCTTTGATTGTTATAGGAGGTGACGGTTTGGTTCTCTGACTGACCTCTGTTAGTTATTCTTGAGAGCTTGCTACCAGAACTTATGACGGTACAACAATTTCTTCACCTTCGATAAACATGGTCTCAAAGGCACGTGACTGTTCTCTCTATTTGTGTTTAATTTCCGATTCTGTGTCAGGAGTGTTGTTTTCATCTTTTCCTTCAACTTTTCTTTCCTTTCTGTCAATTTTCTTTTTCCCTTTGACACTTTCAGGCTTATCCACATTCTTTAGTTTTAGGTTTATTCCATAGGATTTGAGTTCTTTCAGAATCTTCTTAAGACATCCTTATAATTCTTCAATTCCTTCAAGAGCAGCTGATGGCATGTAGGCCATGGTTGCCTCTGTCTAAACTGTACACTTCTATGCTTGCAGTTTTCATTGTCGTTCCCGCACTAATGCTACAGCTTTTCCACTGTTATTCATTTTTTACTATTTCACCAATATATCACTCTGTCATCAAATACGCTCGTCCGATCAGGTTGTAACAATTCGCACGCTCCGTTCGAACTCGTTTTCGCTTTTTTTTGTTTATATTATACTCGAGTAGGGGAAATCTTCAAAAGACACCCCCTGAAGGGAGCTAGTGTCGGATTCTTACCGACTAGAACCCCTCCTCGAGCGGGGAGATAAACCCAGAAGGAAATGTTGAGGAGGAAAACTGAAGTAGGTGGTCCATCTCTGAAGTGCTGGATGGACACACGCGCTAAAAAGCGAAGCTAGTAGATTTGCCGCGAATGTGATTGCATACTCAGGGAGAGAACGTAAACCGGTTTCGATCAGAATTTGTGTTTTTCTGACGAACTAGGGGCAGTCTAGTGCGGAACGAAGAATCCGCATGTATGTGCCTTGTAAAGGTTGGCGGTAGGGAAGAGCACAGCCCCAGACTGGAATGGCATAGGAGCAAATGCTCCTAATAATTGCGTTAAACGTACGAATTTTGGTCTTTTGGGAGATGGTGTTATTACGGAAGAAAGGTTTAAGTGTGATGAATGCACCCTGAGCCTTGTTGCGGGTCGCTGTAACATGGTGTTGCCAGTTTAGGCATCTGTCGAAGACGACGCCTAGGTGGGTGACGGAGTTGCTCCATTTAATGGGGCGGTTGTTGACGATGATGGAGGGAGGTTTTCCTAGCCTACGACAAAAGAAGATTGCCTCCGATTTGGTCTCGTTAATAGAAAGTTTCCATTTCCGGTACCAGTTTAGGAGCCAGGGCAGAAACCTATTGATTCTTGCTGTGCATTGAAGAATAGTATTTGAAGAGTTTATAATGGTAATGTCGTCAGCGTACAGAGCAGTAAGAATTGAAGTGAACAGGTTAAACAGAATAGGGGATAGTTTGGAGCTATGTGGGACACCGGCTGTGACGGGTTTACTGGCAGAGAGAGCAGAGCTAACGCGGACCCGAAGGCTTCTGTCTGTGAGGAAGGACCTGATAACCCCAACTAAAGTTTGGAAATAAGGCCTTCATGCCAGACTCGGTCGAAGGCTTGTTAAGGTGATTGGAGATGTGTTCGGTAACACGAAGATGTTGAAAATCGGGGACAAGGTTGATTTGCTCCACGTGGTCTAAGAGCCGATCGAAAAGGATGGATTCCACTACTTTGCTCAACGAACTGAGCAGGCTGATGGGCCTGTAGCTTGAGGGAGAGCGGAGGGGCTTCCCTTTTTTGGGGAGACATTTGACAGTGGCTTCTTTCCGTTCCAAAGGGAAGTGGTGGAGCCACATGATAGGGTTTGTGATATTGCACAGTGCGGTGATGTGCTTTGGCGGAAGGACTCTGTTGGGAATTTCGTCAGCGCCAGGGGCTTTTTTCTTTTTCAGAGAACGAATAAAAAATCTCACGGGGTGTAGTGTGTCTGAATTCGGAATTTATGGGAACGGAGTTTTGGGTGACGGCTTTGATACGCTCATGAAAGTTCACAATGTCCACTAAACTAGGTAGTGGGGAGCACTGGAGGCATAAAGAGTCTGCGAAGATTGCAGCTTTTTCGTCGTCTGAAGAGTAGGTGGAGCCATTCTGTTTTAGGGGCGGAAGATGGGGAGGTCTGTTATGAAGGGAACGAATCAGTTTCAAGTGCATCGGGGGTGTGTTTCTGCCTGAGCGATATAATCATTGAAGGATGCGCTGCGGAATTCGGTCAGACGAGTTTTTAGTTCTCGTTGAAGGGCGTTTACTTCTGCACGCTGTGCTGGGTCGCAGTGTCTATTCCACAGACGTCGGGCCGTGTTTTTCCTCTTAAGGAGGTCAAGAATGTCTGCGGGGAGAGTATTGACTGGGGTGATGAATGGGCGGGAGGTCGTGGAGCGTTCGACGGCGCTGGTAATCTCGTTTGAAAGATTATCGCTTCATCGGGATTCCCTATTGTGCGAATTTGAGTGAACTTAAAAGAAGATGACTCAAGGGTGTAGCACAGTTGTAGCCAGTCTAACGAGTATGTTAGCTTTGGAAGGTTGTAAGTTGGGCGGCCGATTTCGATCCGAACAGGAAGGTGATTTGAGCGTAGTTCGTTAAGAACTGCAGTAATTGGCCGTATGAAAGAACTTTTGGTAACGGCGGCATTGAGGAACGTCCTTGTTGACTCCTTTGAGCTCCACCTTGACATTGAGCCCGCAGATTTTGCCAAGCTCGAAGATTGTCTTGAACTTTTTGTCCGTCCTGTCAAGCCGAACGGACACTAGAGGCCATATTTTACCAGCGTTGAACATGCGGTGGACGCCACGGAGTGAGTCAATTCGGACTTATATCGTCTGTGGAGATAGACTTACAGACTCCGCGAAGGACGACATGAAGGTCCCTGTCTTGGCGGAGCTGGTTGGTAAAAAACTCGACGTTTGATTCGTCGAGGAGAGAGGAAAGGCGGCGGAAGTCCTCCGTAGAGTTGGGATATACTCTGTTGGAGTCACTGGTATTGACTGCCCGTCGGACGGAGATATCGTGGCTTTCCAAGCCACGGAGAATGTTAGACCAATGGGACTTTTGGCGGATGGAGATTGGGGGAGGAGCTGCGGCGCATGGACGCAAGTGACGGCGTGGAAGACGAAGAAAGGAACGGTGTTCGTCTTCTACGTTTTGTTCGACGTCAGTTCGTTTTAGTATAGCCGTCGGCAGAGGTAGCAGCAGCTGTATTTGACGGTACAGCTACCTGTGAGGGCGAGGAAATGAGCCCGATGTCCTCTGACATGGTCGTGGCCTTATTGTCAGTATGCTGACGGATATAAGCTTCTAGAACGACCATGTTCTGTTTTAATTCGCCGAAGAGGGCTATGGCGTTGGTGAGGGAGTAACCCTCCAAGAGTGCAGGACCCTTACGTTGCGTACTCTGTCCCCAAGACTATTGGATTAGTTGGTTAATTATTTAAATTAAGGCTTACCTAAAAAAAAGGTTGGGCTATATTAAATTTTTATAAAATATAAAACGTTGTATTAAACCTCCTGGTTTATTTCGGCATCGCTAGGCAGGCAGTGATAACTGCCGGTTGTAGAATAGGCTGCAAGGGCTAGTGAAAGTAGTTTTCTCTGGATACAGACGTGCGTAAGCTCGAATGGTTCGGGCTCGTGTGTCTCGTGATAGCTTTTTTTTTTGGGGTCCTTTCTGTTTCGATGTTTCAGACGTTGCAAGAACGTCTATGACAGATCTTTCATCTTCTTTTTTGGTGATCTATTGCAGCATTTTGTTTGGGCATTCTTTTCTGTATTGAATGGCACTTTCCGCCATTTTATTTATCATGTTGGCCCTTGCTTGAATTGCTTTGGCTTTTTATCCATATAAGTTTTGTAGGACTTGTGGTAAAACCTTCTCTAGAATTTTTCGAATTTTGTCTTCGGTTTCATTTTCTTTAACATTGTTTTTTTGTGCTGTTTGTGCATACGAGCAGTCGTATCTTATTTTGGAGTGCTCCATAATTTCCTTTTTCCGTGCCATCTTTTCATCCTGTATCCGTTTGGGGTGCATTGGGCACTGCCAACTGGATGCTGTGTCCTCCTTTGCAATTTGCGCACTTTTCTTTTGCTTTGTTCTCGCATTCTCTTGTGTGATGATCTTCCCCGCACTTTACGCATCTCGGGTTCATATTACACCTAAAGGCCAAATGGCCAAACCTTTGGCATCTGAAACACTGCCTTGCCTCGGATGGTCTTCGTTTTGGTTCTGTGTGTACCTTTAATTGGCCAATATTGTTGACGTTATACACTTTTTCCCTTCTTCATCTCTGCTTGTGTTTATCAGAACCATAGGTAGTATTTTATCTTTGTTTTTCATCCTAACTATGCTGTTGTATTTGTAACCTTGTGTTTTCAGTGAATCCTCTATTGTTTCTGTATCCATTGATGGTGGCAGGCCCTTTATTACCACTTTTAATTCTTTTTCTTCGTTTAGCTGGAACGTGAAGTATTCTATATTGCATGCCTTAAGGACTTTGATGAGTCGTCTGTAGTCCTCGCTTTCTGGGGTGAACACTTTAGTGCCAGATGTTGTGTACTTAAGTGGAGTTCTTAACGTTATGTTGTTCTTTTCCAGTATCTGCGTCAATATGTTGATATTTTCCGCTTTCACTGTGATTGGTGGAGGTGGTTTCACTTTCGTAGATTGTACAATCTCTACCATTTTTTCGTCGTCCTCGATAGGTACTTTGATATCTTCTTCTACAGATAATATCTCGAACTTATTTGACCTGTTTTAAGGCTTTTTACCTCCATTTCTTTGCGTTTGTTTTTCCGTTACTATTTCTTCCTTATTTATTTTTCTTTTTTTGACTCATGTGTGTTTCCTTGCAAAGTCGCATTCTCGGTATCTTCTTTTTCTCTAGTCGTCTTGTCAGCCGCTTCCATGATCCCGGCCTTCTCATTTCCATCGTTATTTACTATTTTGAGGTGTAGTCCATAGCTTGTTAGTTCAATCAACGCTTCTCTTAGCATGTTGTTGAGCTCTTCAGCTCTCTCCATGGTGCCCCTATTCGCCATGCGTAGTGACCGATTTCCTATACTTCACTGATTATTATCACCAGACTATGATCGTACGAACGAACCGTTTGAATGAACGAACGAACCGTTTACAGGCACGAACGAACCGTTTACAGGCACGAACGAACCGTTTACAGGCACGAACGAACCGTTTATAGGCACGAACGAACCGTTTACAGTTTTTATTTAAACGTGATAGCAAAGTAGACGCTATATGTACATATAGTGGGTCTACCGCGAACATATGTAACACCCGTAACTCAACAGAAAAAGACTTACGACCAATACATATTCATCCTTATATTTATAAGTTCATTGNGTACTGTCAACACACCTTCTCCATACACATCAGTCAATTTCTTTCTGGCTTGACCAGCATTTTTACCCTTTCTGTATTAAAACAGTAAGATATGTCGAAAATGCTGCTTATCGCTTTCCATATTTAATAGGGCACCAACCAAAAACTACTGCGTAGAATTAATTGGAATTTTTCACACACAAGCCTTGCTATATGAGCTCTCAAAGCATATAAAAATTATACGGCTTAAATGTGAAATTGGGTGCAAAAGAATACAATAAAATCCTCTGTCGGGAAAAAACGAAATGACTTTCCGAACAACCCAATATATCCGCAATCCCCACAATAATTAGGTCTCTTTCTCTTTTGCGATTACGGCGCTCTTGAAGAGACTTCCGACTCTTAGTGAAAGGTGCGGTATAATTATCCTTGATGAACTGGTTATCATTACATTGCTCTTACGTTCACTTAATAAGTAGACTACTCTTGTAAGATGATAATGATATTTAAATGTTCGCCGACTAATGATTTGACTCGTTTCGTAATGAACGCTAATTTCACGAAATCGACACATTCACACAATAATAGTCTAAGAACGTTCCGTTCACCGACTTATGGCCGTTGTCACCTTGAAATGAACCATTAGCACTTTTGTCCTTTAACAAATAATTAGTAAGAATCAATTAAATCACCTTGAATAACGAAAGTCTTTATCGAGTACTAATTAACTTATAAAATAAATGTAATGCTAGGTTAAGAACAAGAGCTAGACCATTCTCTTATATACGGATTTTTATGTAAACAGCAGAGGGGTGGTTATTAGTGACAGATAATTGATTTATTATATGACATTTCTTAATCTAGAGTAGTAACACCTCTGCGATAACTTGAAATTTTGAATGATTTTTAAAGTAATTAAAAATTTTGAAAATAAAGTTACAGAAGTTTATTGAATAGTTTAAACTGTTTTTTTTATTCTCTTCGTTCGATTAGATTGATCTTCCTGTTGGTCTGGGTGAATCTTGGTAGCTCTGGTAGTTGATACGTTCCAGTTCTATGTCGTATTTGACTATTTCATTTTCCTCGTTTCGAAGCTTAGTGTTTTCGAGGTGTTTGTTGTTGTGGGATTGATTGTGGATGTTTATGCAGGGTCAGTAGATGAATTCCATTTTTGCTAAGTTAATGTATATATTTATACAAAGATAGTAATCAGGGACAAAAAGTACGGAAGATTATTAATAAAGTATTTGTTTAATTAAACATTTTACATTTTTATTTACGACTTCACTTAGTTGAATTATCGGTGGCGTATTAAACCAACTATTTTCATTGCTCTGTAGACATGCTACACTGCAGTATAAACCACTCTTCCGACACCGACAAGCAGCAGCTACAAAATAACATTTGCAATAAATTATCCGGAGCTGGTAATTGATTGATTGTTATTGGGATAAACATGTTATTGAAATACTTCCAGCCCCACTTTTCAATATTATTAATTTTAAAATCTCGATTTCCTAGCTATATCTAATCTTACAGATACACTCTTTGTAGGTGTTCAATCGCTGCATCAGTTGTAGGAGGTGAAATGGCAAAAGGACGCTTGCTTTTTTGGCTGTTCCTTTCCTAAAAGAATTAAACTTCAGTGTGTTCACATCTTTAATCTTTGCTAGAGCTATAATTTCCTTAAGCCGGTCGTTTTGATTTTTAGCGGTTAATTTAAAGTGTCGACCAGATAAAACACAACTGTCTTGATTTGTTAGGATATGCATTCTTACACGAACCAATATTTCGCCGAAAAGTTGGTAATTTTTTGCCTCATGTTTACAGTCAGTTCGTCATAAGAAAATAGTTCTTTCCATAAATTTGGAGCGCTAAGGGAACCCAAACATTAAGGATATCAGACGACTTTATGTTTTCGAACGGCGACAGTTGTCTTACTGGAGGCAGTTGGAGCAGATCGTCAAATAATGATAATGAATCTTACCGAACCATCCGGCGTCAGCGTCACCAGTATCATATATTTCTGTTAAACGAAGATAGATGTACATTGGTGTTAAATTTGAAATTATAGAAACTTCATTAACAGTTAAAAAACTCAGTACATGGTTTGATAAAGAAGTGTACTTGTGATAATTTCCGTGCTCTACAAGCAGCTGTAGAAGCATATGCATTGTTAGACCGTTTACTTTCAAAGCGGCAATGCCAGTGGGTGTAGTTACTGCAACTAACTGATTAATTCGCTTCTTAACCCAGCTTTGTATTATTTAAATAACTTTTCCCTGTGCCGCCTGTCTCACAAATGTAATCGAAAATATATTTTTGGTCTACATTTAGACCTTCTTTCATTTCATCGAGCTCATCTTCTGGTACCAGCCCTTTAGCATTTATAAAATCTTCCGTTGCATCCACAGCTTTAACAGGTAAGAAGTTCAGTGGATTCTCTAGACCGCCATCTTCGTGATCGTCTTCCTGTGGATCTCTGCAATTTCCGTTGCTTTTTCTTCAATCATTTCGAATGCTCTCTCTAAGTTATTCAAGAATTCTGTCTGAATTTCTCCGTAATCAAGTCCGTCTTTAATTTGATCTTTTAAAAGTTTAAAGGCTTCTACTAACCAACATTTTCAATGACTTTCCTTTTCGTTTGATTATTACACTTATTTAAGTAAAAATATTCAATCTTAGAAGCAAACGTTTATTTTGGAAACTAGTTGGAAACTGACTTATTTTCTACAGGGTTTTCTTTTATAGTTCTGGGGTTGTCACCCCACCTACGGCGCCAAGAGGGTTACTTATATTATCTATTTGTTGTTTGTTTATTATGTAACATGTTTATGGGAGAGGAGGTAGGATTCGTAAACTTTTTACTCTGAGCTTTTTAAAATAATAACTATTGGCTATAACAAAACGATTTTGATATGAAAGAACCCATGCCATGGGGTGGCTTTGTACATAGTGTCGGGCACTTTCGTACATAGTAGGGAACCTCCATACAGTACACGAAAATGCCATTTATTCAATGTATTATAGTCATTTATTGAAGTCATAGAATCAGTCTTCATGTAGTAGATTAATATTTTTTTGTATTTAAAGCAATCAATCGGGGTTTTGTTTAATGAACACAAGAACAACAAATAAAAGAATAGTCCGATAAAAAATAATAAAAAGTATAATTTGGATCACACAATACACTAAACACAAAAAAACACAGAAAGCAAAGAACAATAAAATAAATAACAGGTACAACACACAGCAAAAATAAACGTAATTAAATAGCATAAATGTAACAATAGAAAGGCAAAGACTTACTAACTAACCCTTTACAAATTCTGCCTTTATATATATTGTTCTTTTCCCCCGCACTGTTAAGCTGTTTTAATCTTTAACGACGATGTTGTTACTGAAGATATTGTCACCTTAATTGCTTTTAATGTTAAATTTGCAGTACCTATTTTCGTTTGGAAATCCTCCTAATGATGTTCTTCGAATTTGAATGCAAGTGGTACTCTTGGTATTTACTGCTGATGACATTCTCGAAAAACATTTAGTAGGTATAACATTATTTTTTCAAATATCTTGATAATATTTATAAATTTAAAATATTAAATTTAACTAACCGCTACAAGAGTAACAGGTCTTAAAATTATGAAAAAAGGAAATATTAAACTATCCAATATAACTATATATGTGACCTGTTCTTACTGTCAAAGTAGGTATTGATGACGGCAATATACTTACCACATCTCATATGTAAACGGTCCATTCATCTTTGGTTGTAGGAAAGACAAATTTCCACGTATGAGACTTCTTCTTCAAGAATAAAATTTTGTATCTAGAGCACGATGTTTTTTCTGGATGTGTTTTAGTACCTCCAAAAATATACTGGAATTTATCCAGCTAGTAGCAACTCCTAGCTGCCTTGTGGAGCACCACCCATAAAGTGGCCTTTAAAATGAACCCTGCTTGCTTATGAAATTTTGTTAAGCGACTTTCACTACTATTTTTGTGAGGATTTGCTGATAGATGAAATTTTATCAAGGACTTCCTTCATCGCAGAATTCATGACATCTTCATCTACCTCTTCCGTTCGTGTCGCTTTTTTTATGTATTGTCGGCTACCTCAATGAATATGCCGACAATGAAAGGATTGGTTATACCTTTCTAATTTCTTCCGACACCAGGGCAGTTTTGGTTAATGATACTCCGGACTCATTAGGAAACAAGTGAAAGGTGCGATGACTAAGTGGTCTATGTGTGAATCACTAAGTACTAGGTGACAATAATGATCATTTAATATCATGTTAGTCACACTTTTACACTTCTCACTTTAAATGATAGTTTAATTACATAATGTATTCACTTCACAATTAGAGGTAATTATCCAACTAATGAGGCTATGATGAGTAACAACACCTTGTAGTAACTATTTCTTTATTTAGCAGAAAATTACAAAAGATAATGATTCGTTCGGAATGACTATTTCTAACATCGGTAATTCTCGAACTGATTTTAGGTTTTGTTTTGTTTTTTTTTGTTTAGATTATACTCGAGGAGGGGAAATCTTCAAAAGACACCCCCTGAAGGGAGGTAGTGTCGGATTCTTACCGTCTAAAACCCCTCGGGCGGGGAGATAAACCCTGTAGGTTGCTCATCCTCGGGGAGAAATTGGAAGGCTGGGGATTGGGGAAAGGGTTGAGATGGGAAATGGGTTAAGAGTATGGATTGAAGTTGTAGTTGTTTTTTACTTTTTTGTTTGTTTTAATCAGTGGAATGGAGAGATTCATAGCTGCCTTGATATTTGTGTTTATTTGTTTGGCGAAGAGGTCAACGTTACCCAGGTATTCTATATTCCATAGGAGGTTTTGGAATGATTGTTTTAGTTTGGCCCAATTCGTTCTGTGCAGGTCATATCGAGCCCTCTGGGGGTATTCCGTTTGATCGGAATTCTGTTCTTTAATTAAATGAAATGAGAATCAACCTTCCACCGGACTACCCTCCCATGTGCTTCCCCATTTATCAAGGTAACGTCTATGTTGCTTGTTGCCCCCGCTCTGTTTTGGTAGGTTGGAGGATTGTTGGGACAGTTCACGACCTCCAGTTGAAGTTCATGAACAACTTCCTCCAATTCCTCCCCTCTCTGACCTGTCCGGTAACTATGCCAAAGGGCCGATTTAGCATTTGCATCCGCCACAATAATCATGGGTGTTCGTGCATATTTTGCGGCGATAGATCTTATTCTTCGTAGGGATGGTTCAATGCATGTGCAGTGCGTATCACTATATTGCTTTATTAATAAGACTGTCAAGTTTCTGTCGAACACCACAATAGCCGACATTGGATTTTCTCCCAGAGTTATTATGTTTGAAGTTATGGGCATACTCGGTATTTTGCCGTTCCTAGAGAATGGTTCTTGTATGCATACAAGGTCTAGTCCTTCATCTTCTGCGACCTTCCTTATTTCGTGTAGTACGATCGCACTTCGCATGGCGTTTATTTGTCCTACCTTGATGGATGTCGTGTGTGTATATGACTCATTGGCCATTTCTGTGTAGGATCTATTGTGATTCTTCCATGTGTCATGACGAATTGATCATACAATTCTTTAAGGTCCAGCATTTCCCCCCTTCTCTCAAAAACTTGGTCTACTAACTGTTTTAATTGTTCCGGCTCGGTTGGAAGATTTGCACTTCTCAGTGTAATCCTGTCAACCGTCTCCGGAACGGGGAAGGTCACCCTGCGTCCTCTAGGGTGTATATTTCTGGTGAGGTGTTTGAGAGCCGTAGTCAGCAATTGTGGTTCTTCTAATCTACTTAGTTTCATGCTTATTTCTACGTTTCTGTAGATAAACATGGGATTTGTTGTTGTTGTTGTGTTTTGTGTGTCTGGTTGATGTTGGATTTTATTGATTTCAGGTTTTACTGTGTTGTCCTTTGAAGAATTACCTTGCTGTAATTCTTTATTCTTTTTAAATTGTATGGCACGGATTTTATCTCTTAATTTTTGGTGGTTTATGCTTATTTAGGGATTGTTCTTTACTTTGTTGTTCTTGAGTATTGGTTGTGTTCTTTGTTTTATCTTGTTGTTTTTCTTCAATTCCCATAATCGGTTTTTTGTATTGTGCGTTCCAACATCAACTTGTATGTTTGACAGTCCTTCTGCGGTTTATTGCATCTTTTGTTTCGTTTCTTACATGGTATGCATACAGGTTGTTTCTCTTTGTTCTTACAAACCTCTTTGTTGTGATCGTCCTCGCCACAATGTGCACATGTGATTTTATCTTTATTGCAATGCTTTTGTACGTGACCCAGATCTTGACATTTTATGCATCTAGGAACAACTATGTAGTCCTTGACGTTTATGGATCGAAAGCCTACATAGATCCTATTTTGAGCCATTATGCGTTTTCTTAGGGTTGGATTGACCTCTGCTACGTGGTGTACTGTGGCCCTTTCTCTTGGCCCTGTTTTGAATCTTAGAGTAAACTGTTGTTCAAATTCCTCTTTGGTCATTTCATTTTCTAGATTTTGCTCATAAATTGTGTTTTTTATCTCATCCTCTTCCATTCCACTAGGTATGTCGTATAATATTATGAGTGGTCTCTTTTTCTTAGGTAGCTCACATTTCATTTGGGTTTTAATCTGTTCATGGTTCATGATTTTCTCAAGGTCTGCCTCACTGTCTGTTTCTATTATCAAAGCCTTGTTTGTTGTTCTCATCGCCTTTATTTTGATTTTGTCTGTCCTGGGATTTATGGTTTTTGTGAATGCCTATTGTATTGTCTTTCCATCTGCACCATTTTTTGTAATGAAAATAGTGTTTGTTTTTGTCTGTTTGGGGGTCCTGTCTTGAAATTTGGTGGTGGTTGCCTTTGCGGTTGCGTATGTCATGGTGGGGGTTGCTTTTTTGGTGTTCTCTAGTTCCTTCCTTAGACGTTCATTTTCCGCCGTAAGGGTCTTTACCTGTCCTTGGAGCTCTGCTTGAGCCAGAGCCCATACCATGATCTTGTTTTTTAGCGCAGTAAGGCTCATTTTTGGGAGCCTTCTGCCAGGGTCCATGTCATTGTCGATGAATTTGTTGATGTCGAGGTATCTACTTTCGACATTTTCTTCAGTCATTTCTGGTTCTTCATCTGAACTTCCTATTTTCTTTCTCTTTGTGAGTTGTTGTGTTCCTCCAGGGGAGGCCTTAGCTTCACCCTGGGTGAAGGGTTGTGTTAACCCCCGCGTTAGAGGCGGGGGTTCTGGATTCATTTCTCCCTGTCCCTTTTTCACGGCTGTTTGAATGATTTTGCGCACTTAGCCCTGCTGTGGATTTTTATTGCGGGTCGAAGCCCGTTACCACAGCTTGGTTTCCGCCCCTGACCACGAGGAGGTTAGGTTTTCCACTATCTAGCAATTTTGTACAAAACCTTGCGACTTTGTCGCTAAAAAACGCTTTCTTAGATACTGTTTGCTTTCTTTCGCTTTGACACTTTTGAACGCTCTCTAAACAATGGTACTCAAGCCCGGTGTACCATTGTGCCCTAGGGGCGTACAATCAGAATTGAAGTGTGGGAGGGCATGTCCGCGCAAAACAGGTTAAACAGAACGGGGAATAGTTTGGAGCCTTGTGAGACACCGGCTGTGAAAGTCGTCAAGATCCACTGTCTGTGAAAGATTGCATCTTTTTCTTCGTCTGAGGAATAGGTGGGGCCGTTTTGTTTTAGTGACGGAAGATGGGGGGGGGCTCTGTTACGAAGAGAACGGATCACTTTCCAAGTGCTTCGGGAGTGTGTTTCTGCCTGAGCGATATAGTCGTTGTAGGATGCGCTGCGGAATTCGGTGAGACGAGTTTTTAGTTCTCGTTGAAGGGCGTTTACCTCTGCACGGTGGGCGGGGATGCGGTGTTTATTCAGCAGATGTCGCCTTGTTTTTCCTCTTAAGGAGGTCAAGAATGTCTACTGGGAGGGTTCTGTCTTTGGTGGGCGTTGGTCGGTAGGTAGTGGAGAGCTCGACTGCGCTGGTGATCTTGTTTGACAGGAGATTCACAGCTTCGTCAAGTTCCGCTGTTGTGCGAATTGGAGTGCACTTGAATGAAGATGTTTCAAGGGTGTAACGAAGGTGAAGCCAATCTAGTGACGTGGTTGGGTTTCGGGTGTTGAGGATTGAGCGGTCGACTTCAATAAGGACTGGAAGGTGGTCCAAACTTAATGCGTCTATGACGATAGGATCGGCGGAAAGTGTAACATTTTTCGTGAAAATGTCAAGAATGCCAGGGATGGTGGGTGGCAGGGAGGAATGTGGGGTCAGGGGGTGCTTCAACTGTTAGGTTGAAGTCAAGAATTTAGGCTGGAAGGGAGGTGCCTTTAGCGTAAAGTGGGGGAATAGGGCAACTTAAACTTTAACAGATTACATTCTAACAATCAATGAACCCAGTCGCAACGCGAAGGTTGCAACTTAGAGCTTATATAACCTGGTATGGAACGTATAATTGTCGTTGCTCTATTCCGCAATGGTATAAACATAGAGTAAAGCGGGGGAATATGGCAACTTAAATTTCAAAGGCTCACATTTTAACAACCAAACGACTCAGCCGCAATATGAAGGCGGCGTCCTAGAGCGTAAATATATGGGTAGTTGGCGTGAAATGCTCGTTGCCGTATTTCCACTNTTTTTGGTCTTCCAAAGCATAGACCTCACTTTATCTTCAAGACGCGAAGCATCCTCTGACGCAGTTGGCTCTTCTTCATGGTGAGCAAAGAATTTGCGGAGCACCTTAGCAGCCTCCAGGGCTTGTAGAGGGGTTGGGACTGGTTCCGGCTCTGGATCAATTTCCTCTTGCTCACTATCTTCGTCATCAACAACAACACGAACAGCATTCAGAATGTCCTCGTCTGAAACTCCTGCTGCTGTAGCCACTGTCTCGTCTATGTTTTCGTAATCCTGTAACTCCTCTGGCGTATAAGTTGTTGGAAGTTCCAACTGTTGGGCCCAAATAACTAGAGACAAGTCGTCTTCGTCTTCTGTTGGTACTGGGTCTTCCAGCCATCCTGCGTGCCTGAATGAGTGCTTTATTGTCTTCTCTGTCACCTCAGCCCATGCTCTGCTGATAATTTGTACAGCATCTAGGATAGTTGGCCTAGTTTATGACACTCTGGTCCATAGGCTGAAGGATACTTGTTGTGTTGGCTGGTAAAAATCCAAGTTCTATGTTCTGGAGATTGGGTATTGCAGGGTGAGCAGGGCACTTGTCAACCAAGAGTAAAATTTTCTTGCCCTTCAACTCACAATCCGATTTTCGAATCTCTTCTTCAAAAATTTGAGACGTCATCCAAGCACTCTTATTTGCTTGGTAATTAACAGGCAGACGCTTAACATTTTTGAAGCAACGTGGATTCTTAGACTTGCCAATCACCAGAAGTTTTCTTTTTACTGAACCTGTCATGTTAGCTGCCACCAAAATTGTGATCCTTTCTTTTGATAATTTCCCTCCGATACATTTTTCTGACTTGAATTTCAAAGTTTTGTTTGGTGTCATCTTGTAAAATAATCCAGTTTCGTCAGCGTTAAAAATATCTTCTGGCGAATATCGAGCTGTCATACCAGGCCACACTTTTTGCAGCCAGTCGTCTGTAATGTTTTTGTCGACGTCACGAGCCTCTCCACTAATCTGCCCGTAATTTATGTTGTGACGCTGCTTCCACTTACTCAGCCAACCTTCAGATGCCTTAAAGTTAGCGATGCCAAGCTCCGTAGCATAAAATTCCGCCTTTGCTTTGATTACAGGTCCAGACAGTGGAATGTGGTTGTTACGCTGTTGTTTAAACCACTGTAGAATAGCGCGATCTAAATCGTCATACTGAGGTTTACGAATCTTTTTCTTGGTTCCCATTTCTATTCCCGCATCAAGCCACTTTTTCCTATCCTTCCAAATTGTAGCCACAGTCGACTGGGAAATCCCCGTACGTCGAACAACATCTGTTTGTTTTTCGCCATTTTCTATTGATTTGATGAAAGAAATCTTTTCTTCGACAGTGAGCACCTTACGCTTTGTTGGAAGCATTTCAATTGTACACACACAAAAGTTCAATTTACTGTAAACACGCAACACTAAAACAATTGATAGAGGCGGTAGGCGCTCAATGCCACACGTCACTATGGCCTAAAACNAGTAGATATCCACACAAGTGGACCTTGTTGGAGCATACGTAATCCTAAAATGTTGCATCGTGCTACAGATGGCGTTTACTGCGCCATTTGTAGTATTACTATAATGAACTCGGTAATAATAAATTATCAACCAATAACATAATAACAAGAGGTGGTAGTAACCCTATTTACAGTTAGGTTTCTCAAAATATATAACATTAATAAGTGAAGTCAGGATTTGTTACCTTAACAGCTTAACGTTGCATTTTTCTAAAATCAAAAGGAAAGCCTTCCTTGGTGTACGATGGTTATCAATATCGAAAGTGTCGTAAAAACAGCAAAGGTGTTATCACTTGGTTATGTATTCAAGAGAAAAAATAACAGTGCAAAGGAATGTTAAAGAGCAAGTGTGATGAAGTAATGTCATTCACACCACATGCTTGTAAGCCGGATATGGCTCTTACTGAAGTAAAGAAAGGATTGTTTTCGGAAAAAACCGAGCACGGGAGGAAGATGTACCTATCTATACCAAAGATATACTCCGAAGAGATGGAACCCCTATATAACAGAGGCTAAATAACTTACTGTCTGTTCGCAAATGAAACTATAATTTCTAGGTCAACCCGAGGCTACTTATTGCTGTTCGCAAGTGGCACTAAATCTCATTTGTTCGCAAATGACACGTTCGCAAATAGCACTAACTTGGCAAAAGTTAGGTTAGACATCTTACTTTACCCAATACTGATATTTAAATCGCATCATTAATACCTGATATTAAACTCTTGCCAAATTGGGTTTGAAACAAATTTTTGAGGTTTTGTGACACCATTCGCTAAATTTTCAGATCAAAAACACAAATTGACCACACGCGTACTGCTTTTTATAAACATCAACAGGTGTGCATTACTGCGCCGGCGTCAAACTTTTGTACGAGCTAGAAGCGGACTGAGGCATATTACCCGTTGCGGCTTATTAACCCGCTTTACTTTTTCGTTGAATTAATACCGGCAATAACCATAACGTTACGAATCCATCGTAAAATTGTCTGTGATGAAGCATTACGGTAGGGTTTTTGAAGATTAATAAAGTTTTATTACAGGCAGTGTTTGGTATGGCTCTTTCTCAATTTATATAAAATAAGAGAATAGTAGCCATATAAATGACTTCATCATCTTTATAAAACAATAATGAAATAATAGGTTGTGTTTGATTTGGAACCGACGTTTTAATACTATTACGAACAAATATTTGAACTTCTAAGGAGGAAGATTTTATATCATCAAGCTTAATAAGTGAAAGTGTCTGCACTCTGCGCAGAAACAAGAGCTAATAACATGGTTAGTTTATAAGATTTATATGTTCTAAGGAAATGTTGTCGTTAACTTGATTTTTTAGTAATTTAACACAACTGAAGGATCCCAGGTATTTTTGTACTTGGGTAGACTGGGTCTCAAATCAAAAACGACCTTTAAGAATCGTCTTACGGGAACGTCTTCAGCAAGTGAGGGTCCTAAAACTTAGGCTACGCCAGACCTTTAGCAGTTGAGTGTGTAATGAAGTACGCCCCTATTATAACGTTTTTGCAAAAAATCTAGGGCAGTTGAAGCTAAAGCAGTAACTGTCGTTTCTTGATTGGCAGTATCTATACCACAGCTTTCACCCATATAACCCTGAAACTATTTTTTTGGTATTTTATGTATTTTTTTCTTGAAAACGGTTAATTAAGGTCACATGAAATGGGAAGAAATGCAAAAAAAATTTCGTCTTCCAGTTTTCCAAAAAAAAGGACAGCTGTTCAAAAGCTGCTACTAAATAAATAAACTTCAACAAAAAAATATGTAAATCTATTATATCCAAACGAATTACAAAAGACTTAAACTCAAACGCTAAACTATTAGTATAGTAATTGCTAAAACAATACTTCGGGTGAAGAGAGATATTGCATTTTTTACATAAGAAATTCGGTTTTTTGTGGTAAACAGCACACGTAGCGTATATTGGTGTACGTTTTCCGGCAGCTTTGAAGTTCTTTTCTTAGTCGTTCTCTTGTGAGACTTTAATAGTTCTGTACCGATATCCCTTCTAAATTGTAGTTGGTTAAAGGTACCACCATCATTTTTATGAAGGAGCCATGAGTTTTGCACTACCATGTCGACACAGTGGGAAAACAAAGGAAAATACCACTTCTTACCTCTTATATCCTATTGGCCTATGTTTTGGTCACTACTGTCTACGCCACCCAACTTTTCGCTATATTAGTCTTGGCTGATCTACATACACATACTTTTTCTCAGACTGAGGAAATCTTTTGACTTTATATACCGGAAGAACTGTACAAGCATTAGTGGTCAAACTAACGACGCTATTGTTCCATTTGCACAAAGCGATTTCATTGTCAGCAATTCTATATTCAAATGAGCCTCTAGCCTTTTTCTTCAGAACTGTTGCATTACTGAATGGAGATTGAGGGATTCTATTTTCGCGTATAGTATCAGTTGCCTTGATATTCCTCAATTTTAACTCTTTTAGAAGCGATAAAGATGAAAAGAAGTTATCAAAGAATAGATGGAGATGATGAGGCATTTTTTGCAAAATATCGGCATATTGAAATACAACTGATGCTCCCAATCCCGTCTGCTTATATTTTTCTGGAATTGTCGTCGACGAACCTTGGTACGGGTTAAACTATACAGGGTGTCTCAGAAGTCGCGCACCCAATTGTTGGGATCGAAAGAGAAAAAAATTCTGAGCCCAAAAATCCATGCTTGAAATTTTTTTGTAAAGTAGATAATTAGTAATTAATTAATGAAAGTAACCAATCAGAAGCGCGCTACAGAAGAATAAAAAGTGAGTGGGAAGGTGGTAGGGGACGCGAGAGTGAGACGCTAGTGATGCACTCGGCTCCTCACGNCGAACTGCTGGGCAAATTGAAAATAATTTACCAATTATGTATGTTTGGGAAGGCGTTAGCATATTTTGTTGATAATTTATAACAAATCCAAATCCTTAAGAATTGTAATAGTTAAGTAAGTTAGTAAAGGTCAAGAATGTCTGCGCGGAGAGTATTGGCTGGGTTGAAGGAGAGGGGGGGAGTCGTGGAGCGCTCGACGGCGCTGGTAAACTCGTTTGAAAGGAAGTGTACCGCTTCATCGAGTTCCTCTATTGTACAAATTTGAGTGCACATAAAAGAAGATGACTCCAGGGTGTAGCGGAGATGTAGCCAGTCTATCGAGGATGTTAGCTTTCGGGGGTTCTGGGGGGATTCAATTGTGAAATCGAAGTCAAGAGAGTTGGCAGGAAGGGAAATGCCTTTTCTGTTACTATATCGGCTGCCGCAAGAGACGTGCTTGACATTGAGATCACCTGCGACGATAGTCGAGACGTTTGGTGGAGTAGAAGGGGGAGGTTTGAAAGATCTTCTTCGTCTGGGGGGGACTATAATGAGATAATTCTGACGGGGCCGCAAGTTGATATGATTTCAATGCCAACTGCTTCAAATTAATGAAGGGTCTAATGAAGGTGTTTGATAGAATTCCTAACGACAATGGGTACACCGCCGCCGCTGGAGTTTTCACGATCCCTATTGTAGGCTGTGAAGTTTGAAACAAAAAGCTTGCTTTTCCTGGATAAGAAAGCTTCGGTCATGTATGCAACACCTTTTCCTCCAGTCACTTTACATTTATAGCCATGGGCATTCCAGGTAACTAATCGAAGATTATTTGGGTGGGTGGTTGGAGGACGGTGACTAGACTGGCTACCATTGTTTATACGATAGTCTGAATTTTGTCCTGAAGGGATAGAGTTGTAATCTAAGTTAGAACAAATCTCACCCTTTTTCAATAGTGACACAATAACATCCGCGCCTAATCCAAATCGTTGCTCATTTGTTGACTTTCCAGTATGTACGTATATCAAAAGACACATAATAACCTATATTTGTACATAAAGCCCAATTTTTAAATCTGATATATATTAACGGATACCTGGCTAGAGGCAACGACAAAAAGTGACTGGTGATATATTTTTAATTGTTTCTGACACCAGGGCAGTTCTAATGAGACTCCGGACTCATCAGTAATTAGGTGACAGGTGTGATTTAATTCAGTTGAGGCGTGAAGTAATTGGCATCAGGAACTAATACAATCACTTGACACCAATTATTACACATTAACACCTTCACTTCCAAATGATTGTTTATTCACTTGGTATTACTTTCAGTTATTGAAATAATTATCCAACTAATGTATTATGACGAGTAACAACACCTTGATAATAATTACTTCTTTATTAAAATTGGAAAGTCACGATACACAAATTGTACAGGAAATGTCGTAATACTGCCTCAAACCTATTTAGTCTCATGCTGTTGTATAACCGTTTTAGAAACTTCTTTGGAACGCGACCAGTACATTCGTTTGTTTGGACGTTATGAACATCCTGACAACATTCCTCCAAATATTGTATATATCTCATCTTTGATTATATTCAGACTGTTATTCTTCTGTTGTGAGTATATATTTGACTGTGTCACAATGTTATTTATAACATTATCATCCCAAAAAAGAGAAAAGAAATCCAAAGGTGTTTCTGCCAAACGAATCTCGGCTGAAGGTGATTTAGGAAAATATTCAGTAGCAAGTTTTCTCTAAAACTTCACCACACAATTGAAAAACGTTGAAATCGCGAAGGATGCACAGCATGCGCATTTGCGTCACACCAATCGTGCGTATTAGTTCCAGTGCCAATTAGTTCATTTGCCAGCGTTGATCCGAATTGCAAATGAGACATGTGCTTTGTTGTCTGACAGCACCCTTGCAAGTTTTTTTTGTAAATGTAGCTATTTATTATGTACGAGTCCAAACAATAATGGAATATTTTCATCTACCAGCGTCGTGACTTCCAAGATATATTACAGCAATTGATCAAAGCGGTCAACGCCACCCTTTTATTTGTTGTAAGAAGCAGTGGCTTCTAGATAGTTTACTTGTAACCAAGTTTCAGCTTTCTGATTTCTTGCCACTTGGAGAATTGGTGATGATAACAACGCATACTGATTTTGTGCCTCTAATCTTTCCATTTTGATATGGAAATACTAATTATCACCTGCTTTCATTTCTCGATCAGATTTTATATAATCCTTTGGAAATAATTTTCTTGTTTGTCTTAACGTTGCGCAAGAGAAAACAATTCTTCTGAAGATTTTGAAGAAAAGAAGTTGTCAAAAAAGAGACAATGTCCAAAACCTTCAAAAATTGACGACAATTTTCTAACAGGTCTTTCACCGAGGCATGTAGCTTTATTTGCCGCCGCTCTTTCGTAAACTGACATTCCCGTACAGTCACAGCACATGCAATACTTAACCCATATCTTGTAGACACGTTTTGAAGTCTCCATAGGAATATACTGCTTTAGCTTTCTTCCTTTGAAGTTTACAATCGATTAATCAATGGATTCCTTGAAGGATAAAACAAGTAAAGGAAATCTTTTGTTTACAGATTCTAAGAATGGGCGTATTTTGTATAATTTAACATAACCCTCTTCACCCCTGCAAGTCATAAAAGAATTATCATTCAGATACAGAAAGCGCGTTATTTTCAGAAATCGTATTAGTGGCATAACCTGCTGAATACGCAAAACTCGAAAATTATTATCTGAACTTCAGTATATACGCATATTCGGCAATGAATGGAATACCATTATGGTCCAAATTTCTATGTACGCTTTCAGTTCTTGGATAGACACGTCCAAAGTTTTATAATTGTGACATGCATACAAATTCGATTGCCCCACAATATAATTTAGAAAAGAAGGTGCGAAGATATTGAGAAAAATGCTGATTGGTTTGTAAATATCAAACTGACTCGCCTGTTATCCCCAAAGATTTCTCAAACTGAGTATTTTGAAATTGTAGTGGAACTGTTGGTATATGATGCCATTCAAGCTCATCTTCACATGAAGAACTATCTTCTAAAGTAAGATCCCTATCATCTTTCCTAGTTTCACTTGATGTAAATGGTGGTACATCGTCATTCATAGTATTAGTATCGAGCACCTCATGTTAAATTACATTTGGTATTTGTTGCCTACTTCTAATTAGCGACGATACAAATACATTGTCATCAATCGCATGCATCGATATAGAAATTAGATAATTAACGTCCTCCTCTTTGTCTAGTGTATAGAGCTTCTTAAACTCCATCTAACAAATAAAACGTAAAGTCAAATGGAATATGAAGTACACGCTTAGTGGTACCCATCTTTGGTTTGGTTTTTCGCAAAAATTGTCTTTGCCTACCGATTTGTAAAATGTGGTGTTGTAATCCAATAAATAACTTTTTATTTATTTTAATATATAGATCTAAATTGTTTAATCAAAATGCGCATAACAACAAATATTTATATAAATCGAAAAATAAATAATAATTAAAAATAAATGTGTACTATATTTTTTGCCTTAATTTCCCTAAAGTACTGAATTTTTCAACATTTTTTTGAGAAAAGTACAATTTTTCTTCAAAAAAAAAAAACAATATGACAACCCTAATACTGCTATAATGCTAAAACCACTTCTCTTTTTTCATGAGGTCCGTTTGAAAACCTGAAGAATACATCCAAAGGTTATCTTCACCGTATTAGGAAGATGGCCTACCCTACATTTTCTTTGGCTCCCCACCGCACTGTTTTTTACCCATTGCTACCTACCTAAAAAATTTGGTACAACTGTAATAATTATTATGAGTAGTATATATATAGCGGTTCTGGATCGTAGTGGGGATGATTATTTTTGGTATTATCTCCTTTCTGGGCATGCGCGGGGCGTGGCTTGTGAATTTTTATTTCTGATTGGTTGTTTTTTTTGAGAGCGGGCGTGGCTTGTGATATCTTTCGACCAATGAGCGTTCACTCTTTTGGATAGGAGTGGGGATATGACCGTATATGGTATTTTTTTTTCGAGGGGCGTGGCTTGTGATATCTTTCGACCAATGAGCGTTCGTTCTTTTGGATAGGAGTGGGGATATGACCGTATATGGTATTTTTTTTCCGTTATGAGCATGCGGGGTGTGCTTTGTGTGTGTGTTCTTGTTTTCTGATTGGTTGTTGTTTTAAAGGGGGAGGCGTGGCTTGTGATATCGTTCGGCCAATGAGAGAACGCAAGCGCTCGTTAATCTTGAAAAACAAGATGTCGTCGTCGTGGGGAAAATGACTGCTGCGGCGGCGGCGGCGGCTATAGCTGAGGCGTGAAATATGAATATGTGTGATAAGTGATAATGATTGTACTATTGTTTTCCTTTTTCGCAGAGTGGGGTGGATCATCTATTTTGAACTCTTTCCTTATTACAATGATTATAAAAACATGGATGTTCCTGGAATTCTTGGGGTTTCTCTTTTTAAATTAAATATTTTGACAACTTATTTTACGCGCAGTAACGGATCCATAACTAACGTTATCCATTTTTTTTAAATTGTTTATATACAGCATTTGAGATATCTGCTTTGTGTTTGCGGTTATAGTAAATTAAATTAAACTTTAGGTTTCATTTAGATTATAATATTTTTTATTTACATATAGGTATAATAGAAAGTAGTGTGGTGTCTTATAAAATCAAAAATTATAGGAACTGACTATTGTTGTTGTAGTATCCCATGTCTTTAGGAAACATTTGCGATTCGCCGCCTACGACAACATCCTCCTCCTCGTCATCCATAAAAATTTTATCGTCGTGGTTGTTGTCAGAGTCCTCTATAGATCGCACCGCATTTAATAGTTCATTTTCTTGTTGTTGTTGTTGTTGTTTTGCTTGTTTGTCCTTAAACTCTATACATTTCATTAATTCAAGGTTATATATCTTCCCCTTTTGTCCATGATTTATTAATACATAAGTAGACGTAGATAATTCCAACAACTGTCTGTCGTCTAAACCGTTGTAGCGTTCAGGTAGAAACAGTCGCTTATCGCCATCTAATTCAGCAAGCACCCGTTCACCGTATTTANTCATTTTGGCCCGCGCTTTAAAGTATTTGCCCACCCCTGCTGTAGAGTATTTTATTCCATGATGGTTTTGTTCTAACCATTTTGTTTGCCTTTTTGAGTTGTTGTTCAAATCATGAAATGATGTTGGCGGTTTGAACAGGAAATGCCCACTTTGTTGTCCACTTACAAATGTAACTTCTTTCGGTATAAATTCGGGAATTCTGAATCCCTGAATATCAATCACAATAAATTTCATTGTGTGCCTTTTTTTTCTTTTATCGCACACAACTATCGACCTACTACTATTGATGAAACTGATCTTTCTGTACTACAACTCAGTATTTTATATAGGCTTATCCCACCAAACCAAAAATATTATTCTTAGCGTATGAGTTTATCACATTTGAAACCTAGGGAACGAACAAGGAGCGATAATTGCAATACAGCTGTAATACTGAAAAGTCCAAAAAGGACATAAATGTGATATGAATGTTCTTCGTTAATGTTATAATTTTCGATAGAAGATACTAGCAGAGATGAATTTCCAGATGCGGTAGAATGGTTAACGAAGGTGTCATTTAAGACTGATTTCCACTCGGTATCACTGTGTGTTTCATTACAATATACAAATTTGAGTTTATATTTTACAATCTCTGTATTAGTTTGAGGAACAGAAGTCGATTCAAGAACTGGGATATCATCTTGGATTAATGAAGTGAGTCTTATCCAGTAATCTGGCCACGTACAATTGTGTTTATTCAAACAGATAAAAACTTCGCTATTGTTGAATTTAGGATTTCGATAGATTAAAAATTTGTTGTCATTTAACACAGAAAAAATAAGCAGACTTGTTGTAAGAAGTGTCATTTTAAGCAGACTGATGGAATTCACTGACATACACTCCTTTTTAAAACCACACATAGGTAGGGTTAAGGGTGTTTAAAAAATAAAAAAATAATAAAAAATACGAAATATATTAACAAGAATAATTTAAATGTACACCTATTTTCTTTAAGAAATTGTCATAGTATAAGTTTGTTTAAAATTTCGAGCATCGATATATTCTGGTATATATGTTGAAGCGAGTGTTGTGAGATTTTCAATTTCCCCATTACTTAAAACTCGTTGGTGTCCGAGCTCGCGATACTCGTAACATGAAATTTTTAGCTGCTGTTCCTTATAATTAGCTTCGTAGGTACATCTAATAGGTAAAATTATACCCTCAGCATATTCCAACCTAAAATGTCGATAGTAAGTCTGTTCACTTTCAATAATACCGGCAATTTCCATTTACTTTTGAAGGGTTGAAATCTTTACTCTTGCTTGTATTTATTCTATTTGACTCAATTACTACAGTACATATTCGCAGGAGCGACACTATCTACTCGTTGCTTAATAACCTTATTAATCTTGAAATAATTATATTATGGGTTTATTGATATATGCTTTATTTGAATAGAAGTATAACACTGAACTCTGTAGGTTACAGGTGTTGCTTATATACCAAGAATTGGCGTCATAAGGGGGCGTTAAGTAAGATAAGATAAACAATAATATGTGATAATTCTACATCCTAACAGTACTATAAGTGGAGTAATGATTGATTTCATATTTTTTCATTAAATTACTGAACTCTTTGTTATAATATTCTTTACCAAGATCTGTTTGTAAATTTTTCGGTGCTTGTCTAATTAGAATTTGCTTCAATGCTTCAGTTACGTCAGATCCTGATTTATTTTTAACCGGTAGAACCCAAGCAAACTTAGAAAATGCATCAATAACTGTTAATAAATAACGAAATCTGTCATTTTCTGGTGCATAAGTCTGCATCTCTACTAAATCGCTTTGCCATAGATCATTGAGTCCTTTTACAATAACGGTTCGACGTTTAAAGTTTCTACGTACAGGTCTATGTAACTCGTTTACTAGTTGACGTTTACTCATTTGTTAACTTGTTTTACACAATAATCATTGATGTATTCGCTTTCTCCGCTTTTCGTTTCAGCGACGACGTTGTTAAATCTAAACCTGATGGTCCTGTTGACGATGTTGCTGGAGATTCTAAGACAAGTTTCCTTAATTTGCTTTCAGAAAACTCCGATTTTAATTCGTTATGTTCTTTTTGAAGTTTCAACAATGTACTA
>NW_020439018.1:193306-203278 GCF_000699045.2 Agrilus planipennis
TTTTTAACAGCTTATCAGCTTCTGAATATACCTGAAGCTTCTACGGCGATCCAAGTAATAATAGTACTATTGGTCTTCCTAGGTTACTGCGTTTCACTTAAATGATAGTAAATCTATAAGCCATGGTATTTATAGTACAATAAATGTATCTATATTTTTCCGATACCGACCATTTTCCATTGAACAGTCCTTGTTAATACATAAGAACCCGTACTCATCATTCCAACATTCCGCACATATAACACAAAATTGTTTGAAAGACATATCCGTATTAATGTGATTATCATAGATATGCTTTAAGTTTAGATTATCTTGTTTAAATACAATTAAAAAATTTGCGTTATCTCGTATTAAATGCTTTGGAATACGAGTGTAAGATTGTGTCAAGTAAAAAGTATCAATATGTTTATGACGTCCCATGCTAAAATACGAACGTATATGATTCTGGTTTTCACATGCGACGTCGTCAAAAATAAACACCGAATCTCTTTTAGCTTCATCTATGGGCGATACTTCTTCATTTTCGGAGAACGCGTAAAATCCTATACATTTTATACCAGAAAGTAACTTTTTGAGATATTCATATTTGGGCTGGAATAACGATTTTGAGTAGACATAAACATTTGCAAACTTTAATCCATTAGGATGTTCGAGTAAGGTTATGAGCACATTAGTTTTTCCACAATTAGAAGGGCCTACGATTAGTCCTCGTATACTGTTGGGTAGCAACTTGCTGTGTCTGCAATAAGATGTTGATATAAGATTTTTACACACATCAATATTTTGAATAGGTAATTCCTCATGTTGTCGAATCAAACGCATACTGAGAACTGTTTAGTATATATGTAAAGCCTCTTTTTTAAGAATAATCAGTTGGTTACGAGTACCGTTAACTGAATAAGCTCATATAAAATGATTAAAAAGCGAAGAAGGGTAATCAGTCGTTATTCATCTATTCGAGGTGAAGGATTAATTAATGATATAATTATTAAGTTACCCTTCGAACTACACTTGCCCGGTTACTAATATTGCGGTCCTGGAACGAAATTGACTGAACGATTAGATAGAGATGATCCAGGTATAAATCCTCTGGATCGTGCATGCAAAGAATACGATATTGCTTATGGAAATTCGAAAAATATCTCCTTAAGAAATCAGGCCGATCTTCAACTCGCTGACAAAGCTTGCCGAAGGGTGAAATCAAAAGACGCTAAGCTTGATGAACGTCCAAACGCTTGGTTAGTTACAAATACTATGAAAACAAAAGCAAAGCTAGGAATGGGAATAAAGACAAACAATAGAAAAGGAAGGAAACGAACAAAAAAGAAGGGTAAAAAAATAACTAGCAAGCATACTACTTTAAGGCATATTATATCAAAAGCTCAAGCTGCTGTGAAATCAAAAAGACCTACAAATCTAGCGGATGCTATTGGAGTTGCCTTGACTGCTGCTAGAAAACAGGTTAGTTAAAGGGAGAGAAAATGACATTCAACTTCCGCCAAGACGTGTTATACCTAAAACTGGAGGTGTTTTACCATTTCTTGTGCCACTCTTTGGCGGTTTGTCTGCCCTCGGAACAATAGCAAGAAGTGCTGCTCATATTGTTAAAACAGTTAACGAAGTTAAAGAAGCACGGGAGCAATTGTCAGAAAATGAACGACATAATAGAAAAATGGAAGCTATAGCCATTGGTAGAGGGTTATTTCTAAAACCGCATCGCAAAGGGCTGGGCCTTTTTTTAAAACCAAAAAACTATTAAAAATGCTACCAGTGAGAGCTCTCAATGAAATCGATTTATTTAAGTTTACAAGATATATTCCGAACTATAGAGGAACTTTTATGTTAAACGAATTACCACAAAAGCCTCGTCAAAGAGAATGTGGGATCGTAAATTTGGATAAATCAAACAAACCGGGTACTCACTGGGTAGCGTATTATAAAAAAGGGGAGAAAATTGAATATTATGATAGTTATGGAAATCTTAAACCGCCTAAGGAAATCATTAAATATTTAGGAAAAAACATTAAATACAATTATGAGAGATATCAACCCGATAATTCTGTAATATGTGGCCATTTATGTTTAAAATTTCTGTATGAACGAATATATAAATAAAAAAAACGATTTGGTTAGCTCTTAGTTTTATTTAAAACTTCATCATGTCCAGAACTCTTATGTTCACAGGAAATACGTCAGAATTGCAAGCTACGTATTTTCCACCTATAGAGTTAAACGAACCTTACGAATGTGGTTTCATCAGCTTATACACCTACAACTCCATACCTAACATTGACAACAGTAATAATTTGTTTCATGTGGGAGACGAAGTAATAGCATTACCTACTGGATCGTATGAAATTGACGATATAGGCGCATATATTGATACACAATTGAAGCAGACAAGAACTAAACCTCAAGTTATAATTTCTGCTAATACTAACACACTTCAAACAGAAGTTAAATCAACACATCCTATTTACTTTAACAAGGAAAGATCCATTGGAAGCTTATTTGGGTTCAGTAAACGTACAATACGTCCAAATAAACTAGCTTCGTCTGATTTGCCTGTTAACATTAACAAGGTAAANAACTTAAGGATATTTTATTTACATTTTGCGTATATATATTAAGTATATTTCAATAAGATGTTGATATAAGATTTTTACACACATCAATATTTTGAATAGGTAATTCCTCATGTTGTCGAATCTAACGCAAGAGATTATTAAAACAAATCCATTTGGAAACAATTATTTTATTTTTTATAACTAAAAGAAAAAAAACTGATAAACTATTTAATTTTTTTAAAAAAGAAATGAAAACAAAACTATTAAAAACTACAAAACTAAGAAAAAAAAACTATATACTAAGACAAAAAACATAAATGTAGGTAATCTGGAAAAAAAACATTAAAAATCAACTCGATGTAAAGATACTGTTATAACTTACTGGAACAAAAAAATGTTGAATGATTGGATGCGTTTTTTTTCAAGCAAGCATCCAAATACTCGTTACTGGGCCAAACCTCTTCACATTTTTTGATTTGAGAGCCCTCACACACCCCCAAATAAATGAAAGGGGTGGGTGAGGCGCCCCACTGCCCTGAAATACTATGCAGTAAGCTTAAAAGATTAGGAGTATAAATTAAAAAAAGTGACTCAATACAAAATGAATAAAAAATTAAAAAAAAAATCAGAAATAAATGAACTTACTGGCCAATCGGCGGGAAGGCGCCCTCGCACCCAGTCGGATAGATACATTTTTGCTCGAAGCGATCCTTCGTTGGAGCTTTTATATTCGCGACGTATGATCTCGTGAGAAGAAACCAAGATAGGGTGAGACAGGATGATTTGTATACATTCTTTGATTGGAAAAGTAGACGCGCAAATAAGGGATATACATTTTAATATATACGAGCAAACAGTTTGTTTAATAGACATATTATTACTAGATGCGAATACATTGTATGATATCGCAGGAAGAAANTATACGCGCAAATTAGCGATATACATTTTAATATATACGAGCAAACAGTTTGTTTAATAGACATATTATTACTAGATGCGAATACATTGTATGATATCGCAGGAAGAAATAAAACGATCTAACACCTGGTATGAGTCTTTTTTATACAAAAAATTATTGACGTCAAACAGATCTACTAATCGCCATTTGTTGTTAATTATAGCAAATTAAATTATAATCACCATTTGTTGTCTTCATGAAAAACACATTTGGCGCACGTGTGTTTCTTGTTCCAAAAGTCTACCAGGTTATATTTTTTATTAAAAAATTATTGACGAATCTACTAATCGCCATTTGTTGTTAATTATAGCAAATTAAATTATAATCACCATTTGTTTTCTTCATGAAAAACACATTTGGCACACGTGTGTTTCTTGTTCCAAAAGTCTACCAGGTTATATTTTTTATTAAAAAAATTATTATCGTCAANCCTTTTGTTTTATTGAATGGTAATTTACTTTGTTTACCTTTAATACACGCTTCACATAAGCTGTCATTTGGTACAATTTTATTAACTAAATCAGTTTCGTGAACCATTTGTTTTGTATTTAATGTTAAAAATTTATTTTTACTCAAATGGCCTAATCTTTGGTGCCAAAGTTCATAATCACCTCTTACGCTGCTTGATACTTTTGAATTTAGATTCTCTTTATTTTTGTCAATAACAAAGTCCATAATTATGAGATTATTTACAGACTTACCCCTCATTATCGCCATAGTACCTCTGTAAACTTCAGCTGTATTACCAGACTATTTTCATTCCTGCTGCGATCATTTTCGGGACTGACAGTAGATTATCCGGCACCTCCGGCGAGTACAGTACGTCCCTCAGCTTTCCTTGGACCCCAAGATTGCTGATAACATTCAGTGTACCCATCTTCGTTGCTGTGATGAAGGCGCCATTCATTGCCACGGAAATTTTCACTGGTTTTTCCAATGTCTTGAACTTTACTGTCAATTCCTCTCTGTTTATTAGGTGATCGGACGCACCAGAGTCCAGAATGAATTCTATTTTGCTTCTTTCTGCACTTTCTTCTGCATGATCGAATTCACCTGCCATGAATGCAAAACTGGATGTTTCAGTTTCCTCTCGAAAGAGTCAATCACCTGAACCGTTTGTAATGTACGCGGTAGTATCTGCAGGTACAAAGTTAAGAAGAGATTCTGATAAGTAATTTATTATCACGCTCTTAGCCTTCGAATCAGCTTTTATCTAAGCATCGTCTATTTGCAGTGGTTCGGCACCATCAATTATATTTACTAAATCAATGCCCGCACTCTTAAATTCCATGTGCTATATTTTTCGCCATTGAAAACAGGAATGTTTATTTTCATTGTATTATTTTCCATTGTTGGAAGAGTAAAACTTTAAAGTCATCTAAAACAATAGTTCTCACTTAAACACGTCAACTGGGCCCATAACCAATTGGATATGGTGGGTAGAATGATGAAACTTTTATATTAAATCACACTTATTGAATTTTATGATTTTTATTAATAATCTCGGAGTGTTCAGTGAAATACCTTTTCTTACAGAGTCTTCGTTTCAACTAACTATATTATTTCATCTTTATCAAACCTTTTTAATACAGTTGTGTCATTTGTTTTCCTTCTCGTGTTCACGCCATGTATCGATACTATGTATAAACAAATACATATAAAATCAACAGTTTTATTCCTAAGAAAGAATTGGATATTTGCGATATGTATACGGAGATTAATTTTTGTATAATACAGCATGTCGCAAATGAAAACTAAAATGAAAATGCTAACAGATAGTTCTCCTGTTTGATTTTGGATATCTTTTGTGCTGTTCTGTTCAGATGTTCGAACGGTTCTGGGTTTCTGAGGATTTCGTGTACGCTCCTCCCCTCTAGCTGTTGTCCTTGTTTATGTGTCACCTCATCTGTGACTGTGCATCGTAAAACCACATGTTCAGGTGTTCCTATCTCTCCGCAGGCGGACCTATCCGTTTCCTTCAAGTTGTGCCTATGAAGATACGCTGGATAGGGGCCATGTCCAGTGAGGAAATGAACCAGCCCTTGGGTGGGGTTTAACCATTTGTATTGCATCCGTTCTTCAACTCGGGGCAGAAAATCATACGTTCTTTTGCCCTTTGAGGAGTTATCCCATTCGTTTTGCCATATTTCATTTATAATCCCCCTTATCTCTCTCTTCGTTCTTGCAAACATTTTTAGGAGACCCTGTATTTTTTGTTCATTCTCCTTCCTCAGACAGTACATGGCCGCCCTTTTCTTTACTTCTAGATGCAGTGTGGGAATCCTAGCCGCAGTCGTCAAAGCATCGTTTGACAGTGTACTGAAAGCCCCCGTCAGTCTCAAGAGAACCCCTCTTTGTGCTCTCTGTACTCTTTCTCGTTGCTTTATATTCTTGAGTCTATGGGCCCAGGCGCTTGCCGCGTAGCCCACCATTGAGGCTAGTATAGAATTCATATAGATTCTAATACAATCTATAGGTATTTTGTACTCTCTCTGTGCAAGCGTAGCAATCTGATGCATTTTGTACTCTCTCTGTGCAAGCGTAGCAATCTGATGCATAAGAACCGAAGCATTAGTGCATACAGATTCTATGTGCAGATGGAAATTCTGATTTTCGTCCATGCGCGTTCCCAAATACTTAGTATTATGGAGTGCTCCAAAGATTTATTATCGATTTTAGTATGGGGTTACGCTGTAAGTTACCCTTCATTAAGGCGTATGTTGTCTTGTCTTGTGAGATATTAAGTTTTATATTAGTACACCATTCATGTACCATTTGGAGTATGCTATTGCATTTTCTTTCTAGTTCTTTCCTTGGGTTTCCTTCCACAAGGATGAGGAGGTCTTCGGCATAAGCGATGGATGTTTTTATGTCATTGTTGTTGTCCAGTTGCCATAACAACTGTTGTATTGTTATGTCCCAAAAGACAGGCCCGCAGATTGATCCTTGTGGACAGCCCTTGGACATCCTCTTTGAGACCCTTTCATTTGCGTTACTGATGTTGGCGTAACTGTCTTTGCAATAGTCTACCAGACCCCTGTACATTTCCAGTGGGCATCCCATGACCCGAAGTTGTTTGAACAAGGAGGGCCAACAGAGGTTAATGAAAGGCACCAGATATGTCAACGAAGATGGCAATAACGTATTGCGACGCGGATGTTTCCACCTCAGCCAAAACATAGTTTATTGCATCTTCGGTAGATTTTCCCCGAACCCAAATTGGTTGCAATGTACTCCATATATCTGTCTTAATTGGTGTAGTCTGTTGCAGAGCAGTTGTTTTATACCTTACCCAATACGTTTAGAATACATATTGGGCCGTAGGATTTAGCCTTGAGGGGATATTTGTCCTCTCCCTTTTTAATTATGATTACCTCTGCCTGTTTGTATATTGTTGGTACTCTTCCTTGGGATAGGCTGTAGTTGTAGAGGTCACAAAGAGTAGGTGTTAGTTCTTCTTGTAGCACCTGGATGACCTCCGACGGTATACTGAGGGCCCAGGTGCCTTTTTAGTTCCATTATAGCTCTCCGTACTTCATCTTCTGTGAAGTACTCTACCGGCTCTTGAGAATAGTATCGATGGCCTAATTGTTCTCTTATTTCAATTTGATGTTGGTTTTATTGTGTATTATTATCATCTGGTAGTAGAGCTTCCAGAAGATATTGTATTGAGTCGAGCCAGTTCGTGGTGATCGTCTCATATTCTCTTTCCAAAGTGGAAAGAAGAGTGTGGGCTCTTATTTTTTTACTTACTATTTTGTATGGAACTCCCCATATGTCTGTTTAAAGGTGCCTCTCTACGTCTCTACAAACCTTTCCCAGCTCCGAGACTTTGTTTCAAATATAGCTTTTGTGTATTTCTCTTTCATTTGCATATATCGTTGTAGAGGAAGCTGTCGCTTAGGTGGTAGTCGCGCTCTCTGGTTCCTTCTCCTTGTGGCTATCGTGACTTCACGAGCACAGTTTTCTCAATGATTTTTGTAGTAGTGAATAAAACTTCAATAATAAACACTATGTCCAAAAACTTTATTTACAAAAGTTTGCTAACTATAAAAAATGAACGGATAACAACTAAAGTAAATAAAATGACGAAAATGTAATCGGACAAGTTGAAGGACAAAACGCAACTGACGAAAAATATGCGACAAAGTTCAACTTATTGTAAAACCACCACCAATACCTACAAAACCAACAAAAGGAAAACAAGTTCGCAGAAATAGGTATGGGCAGAAACCCAACAGGGCAATACCCTGCCTCGAGCAATTGCGTTCCTAGAACATGAGACATATGGGCAGAATGTCATAAAATTAAATGAGGGTAATTGCGACCGCCGAATACTGATATTGACCCTATCTATTGTAGTTATGCCGACTCTGTAATTATATGAGAGGTACTATTTGGATGACATTCTATAAAATGTTTGGCAAAAACATCAACGTTACCCTGGTATTCTATGTTTCAAGAAAATTTTTGGAAAGACTGCTTTAGTTTGACCCAATCCGCCCTATGTAGGTCATGTCGGGCCCTGTGGGTGTATTCCGTTTGATCGGACTCTTGTTCTTTGGTTAAACGAAAACTTATGAGATTGTGATCACTTGTGGTTAGTTGAGACCCTCCACTGGACCATCCTCCCATGTGCTTCCCCATTGATTATTGTAACGTCTATATTACTTCTTGCCCCTGATCTATTTTGATAAGTTGGAGGATTATTGGGACAGTTCACGACTTCCAATTAAAGCTCGTGAACAAGTCCCTCTAATTCCTCCCTCAGATCCGTCCGACATAGCGTTTGCGTCGGCCACAATAATCACAGGTGTTTGTGCATATTTTGTGGCGATAGATCTTATTCGTTGTAAGTATGGTTCAATGGGGTCGCCAAACTGAAAATACAGGTTGGCGATCACCCAATTTCCCACCTTCGTTGTCACTTCAATGTATATACAGTGCGTATCACTATATTGTTTGATTAAAATAATTGTTAAATTTCTGTCGAAAACCACAATAGCTGACATTGGATTTTCTCCTAGAGTTATTATATTTAATGTTATGAGCATACTCGGTATTTTGCCGTTCTAGAGTATGGCTCTTGTATGCATACTAGGTCCAGACCCTCCTCTTCTGCGACCTACCTTATTTCATGTAGCTCGATCGCACTTTGCATGCCCTTTACTTGTCCTACCTTTATGGATGTCTTGTATCTATGTGACTCATAGGCCATCTCTGTGTAGGATCTATTGTGATTCGTCCATGCGTCACGACAAATTGATCGTACAGTTCTTTAAGGTCCAGCACTTCCCCCCTTCGCTCAAATACTTTGTCTACAAGTTGTTTTAACTGCTCCGGCTCGGTCGGAAGATTAACACTTCTCAGTGTAATCTGTCAACCGCCTCCGGAACGGGGAAGGTCACCCTATGTCCTCTCGGGTGTATTTTTCTGGTTAGATGTCTGAGGGCCGTAGTCAGCAATTGTGGTTCTTCTAATCTACTTAATCTCATGCTTATTTCTACATTTCGGTAGATAAACATGGGGTTTGTTATTGTTGTTGTGTTTTGTATATCAGGTTGATGTTGGGTTTTATTAATTTCAGGTTTTATTGTGTTGTCCTGTGAAGAATTATCTTGTTGTAGTTTTCTACTCTTTTTAAACTGTATGGCACGCATTTTGTCCCGTAATTTTTTTGATGGTTGTTTATGTTTATTGTGAGACTGTACAGTACACTGATGTTCTTGGGTATATGTTGTATTCTTTGTTATATCTTGTTTTTCTTTATTGTCCATAGTCATTTTTTTGTATTGTGCGTACCAACATCAACTTGTATGTTTGACAGTCCTTTTGCGGTTTGTTACATCTTTTATTTCGTTTTTTGCATACCATGCATACGGGTTGTTTTTCTTTGTTTTTGCGAGCCTCTTTTTGTGATCCTCTTCGCCACAATGTGCACTTGTGATTTTTTCTTTATTTCAATGTTTCTGCACATGACCTAAATAGTAGTAATATAGCGGTTCTGGATAGTAGTGGGGTGATTATTTATGGTATTATTATCTCCTTTCTGCGCATGGGCGAGGCGTGGCTTGTGTATTTTTATTTCTGATAAGTTGTTTTTTTGAGTGGGGGCGTGGCTTGTGATATCTTTCGACCAATGAGCGTTCGTTCTTTTGGATAGGAGTGGGAGTATGACCGTATATGGTATTATTTTTGCCCTATGAGCATGCGGGGTGTGGTTTGTGTGTGTTCTTGTTTTCTGATTGGTTGTTGTTTTAGATGGGGAGGCGTGTCTTGTGATATCGTTCGGCCAATGAGAGAACGCGAGCGCTCGTTAATCTTGAAAAACAAGATGTCGTCGTCGTGGGAAAATGACTGCTGCGGCGGCGACGGCGGCCATAGCTGAGGCGTGAAATATGAATATGTGTGATAAGTGATAATGATTGTACTATTGTTTTTTTTTTT